>NC_061120.1:8243062-8347780 GCF_002878395.1 Capsicum annuum | reverse complement strand
TTCTTAAAATTGTATAATTCTGTATCTATTTCTATTAGAGTGTAATCCTTTTCTAATTCTTCTTCTGTTAATAAATCTTGTAATTCTTCATACATTGTTATCTTTTTACTGTCAATACATGTAAAATTTTCTCCCTTATTATATTCTAGTGATGTTTTGGATTTTATCTAATTATCTGAGCCTTCTGTCTAATTATCTAAGCCTTCTTCTGACTTATCCTTAAGAAACCGATATTTAGTCAGTATAGGTTGCGTCTGTACTAGTGAGTGAGTAATATTGCTTGCAAAAATTACCCAATCTTTGGTAACAAAAGATCCTCCATTGTTTTGTACCATAAAATCTAATCCTAACATGAAATCTGCTCTTATGTTTAAGGCTTTAACTAGTATTCCATTGAGTTTATATGATGGTTGATAGAATTTTTTGCAAGTATTGATAAAACTTACTCTTGCTCTTGGTATATATTCTGTATAAGTGTTATGGGTTCCATCCATTTGCATGGATTTTTGGAGTTTTGGTAATTCTTTAATTAATTTTGATGGTAAAATTCTACTATTTAATATGCTTTTTGTACATCTTGAATCTACTATAGCTAATGTCTTGAACTCATAATCTTGAATTCTTATCCTTGTTAAGACTTTGACTGCACTAAGGTTCTTTTCCTCATTGCATATCATTCCTTCAAATGATATATTCATTGACTTCTCCCTTTTGACTTTATCATTTTCTACTGATGTATTCAGTAATTCTACTTCTAACATATTTTCTTCTTTAATTACTTCTTTGTGTTTTTTCGAGTTTATTTATTCTTATTTTCAATCTTTTCAGTTTTTCTTCTAGTTCTAAAATTCTATCGTCTATTGTTTTACTTATTGGTTGTTCTTGTTTGTAAAAATTATTTTCTGGCTTCAAGATTTTAGAAAATCTTTCTATACAAGTCATGCACCCTTCTAAATAACATTTTCTACATTTTTCCCTTTGTTTTTACTTGGAAACTAGCTACAGTAAGAACATTGGTTACTGTCTAGTCTTTTACCTTTTCAAATTCATGTTCACATTTACCTTTTTAAATTCATGTTCATATTCTTCTATCAAATTGACTGAGTTTATCCTTTCTAGTCCCATTTCATTTATAAATTCTTCTTCTTCAGAATCTGAGGAATCCAAAGTGTCTTTTTCTTCTTCAAATACTTTCATACTCCTGATAGAGTATATGATTTCGCCATCTGACATATGTTCATCTACTTGTATTAGATTTTTATTTACCTCATATATTAACTGTGCATTTCTCGACATACTATTATTCCTTTTTGGACAAGTATTTGCTAAATGTTCTACGCTTCCACAAGTAAAGCATTCTAATTTATTTTTATAAGTTTCATTGGTATTTTATTTTCTTACATGTCCCTGTTTATTCAGATATGCTTTTTTCGCTTCTGATTTTCTTAGATAATATTTTTTCTTAGGACGATAATCCTTTTTATATGGTTTTTAACACCTTCTTCTCTTATAGTCTTGATCATAATGTTGGGTAGTATATATATATTTTTGCAGAAATCTATATCTAATTTTTTTAATTGTTTTTGTATTTGTATATTCGTACACTTTTCTTGTAATATTTCCATTATATGTTGTATTCTTTGTCCTATTGACCATTTTGTGTTTGAATTCTGTACTTCTCCTTCTCTTTTGAATTACTTTTCTTCTATTTCTCTCCCTAATGCTCCTGGTAATTTATTAAATAATCTATTTCCTAAAGTCTGGTCAAACGAGTTTCCACTGATTGTATAATAATAAAAATACTCATTTAGAAATTCTTTAATTCTTAACCAATTATTAATACTTGATTGTTCTAAATTTATTAAAGCCCTTTTTTGTAATACTGCTAATCCACTATTGGGATCCTCACTTGTTAGTAATATATGTACTTTATTTACAAAATTATATGGGTTTGCCCCTAATTCTATTAATTCCTGGAAATCTTTGAGGAATAATGTCTTATATGCTCCCCATAATGCTTTAGTAGTCTCTCCTAGGAACGTTTTAAGATATCTATACATAAGTTTTGTATCTGGCTCTTGATTGGCTTGTATTTATTGTATATAATTTGTTACCACTACAGTTTTCCATATATCTATTACAATATTTCATGTCTGAGAGTCATGCACCGCTAAATTTAAAACTTTTCCTTTATTACCATCTTCTTGTAACCTAATGGGTTCTTCTATTGGCATTCTTATTCCTCTAGGTTTTATGTCCTTTTCTATCTGTTCATCAGGATTTATTTTGAATACTCTATATCTTGGTAGATTTTCAGTTGTTACATTTACCCTTTGCATACCAGTCGTCCTTTGGAAAGGGCTTGAAGTACTTGTCACACTTTCCATAAATTCCTTTATGATTTCTATCTCATTCATACTGTAAACTGTTTCTAACTCTTTAGCTTTTCGCTCCTTTTTAAGTGTATAACCATGATTATTTGTTCTTAGTTCACATTTTACAAAATGTTATTTAGTTTTGGTGAGATTGAGATTTACAACCTATACATTTGAACGTTCTATTGTTATTATTTCTTTTATATAGGGCTTCTGCTTTTATTATAGCTTTATTTACTCCAAAACCTTCTTCTAGTATTTCTAAATCCATAAAATTAGTACTCTCACATTCTACAACTTCTTCATCAATTTCTTTTTCGTTTGTGTATTGGTAGTCTGTGAATCTTACTGAAGTTTCTCCTTTATTGTTTATATACATTAAATGATTAGTTGGCTTTAGGGTTTCTTTCTTAGTAAATTTTTTCAAGTTCCATTCTAATTCTGCATAGTCTTATGAATTTATCTTTAGGGTTTCACTAATTGAATATCATTATTCCCCATTAAACTTACTACATCATCTATTTTTAGTCTAAATTTTGTACTACTATTAGTGACAAGTTTTTCGATAAATCCTACACATATTAGTAAGTTATTTCCATTATTCATTTCTCATATCCTTTTGTCTGAATACCTATCTTTATATATTTTCCAAATTCTAAAAAATTTATCATATAGTCTGGACTACAATAAAAAAATTCTCCATTTGTTGACATGTCTACTTCTGTTATTCCAATTAGAGATCTTTTCGAGTCTGATCATCCATTATCATATATTGTAACTAATACCTTAGTTCCTAGGTTTTTTCTGGTTAGTCTTTTTAAACCTACTATTATGAGTCCCATATGCATGAGGCTCATGTGTTGATTTGACAATTTGTTTTAAAGATTTTGAACTTATTAGATTTATACTGACGCTATCTTTACCAATAACGCACATTTGTTCTTCCCTATAATATTTATATAATTGTGCCACTGAAAAATTCTTTCATTATATAGTGTCTTAGAAATTAATAATTTTAGTTTATTTTGTTGAAAAAGTTGTATATCTTTGTCTACATCTACTACCTCTTCTAGCTATTGTCTTGAAGTCATTTTTGGGCTATTTATAATTCTGGATAACATGTTGGTTTTCAATTTTTCTTGGGTAAAGCTTGATCATGGTCTGTCTTGTCCATCTGTGGATGTTGAAAAAAGGTCCATATTTTGGGTTTAGTTGTTTTAGCCTTTCCTTTTTCTTTTTGTAGGGTTAATTCTATTTTCTTTAGTTGTTCTATTAATTCTTTTATATTTTTGTCTTCTTGACTAGTTTTTTGCTTTGTTTTTTTCTAGATTTCTATTAAGTTTTAATAGTAATAGTATACTAATATTATTTTGTTTTATGAATATAGAGTCTGTTCTTGCTTGATGTTGGTATTCTGATAATCTTTCTAGATTTGGTTGAATTTGAGCAGCCTTTTGTAATATTGCTAAATAGAGTTTATCATTAATAGGAATACTATTCATGAGAGTGTTATTTCTTTTAATTGACTAATTTCTTTTCTTATTTCTTGTAGTGATAATCTTATTTCTGGATTTCTTAAGCTACCTTCTCTATTCTTATTAATTAAATCGTTAATTTTCTTTTCTAATTCAACTTGTTGATTTTTTGGGAAATCAAAATTTTGTTCTATTTTATCTAACAATTTCTTTTGTTTGTTTTACAGGTCTTCTAATATTTCTAGAGTCTTTAATATTTTAGTATTTTCCTGTTGAACCTTTTCTCTTAGGTTTATTATAAAGTCTGTAATAGTATTTAGTTGTGGCTCTTCTCCATATAATATATGTTCTCCATTATTAAAATTACACCTTATAAGAGAATTGTCTTTAAAACGTCTGTATTTCTTCTCTGTTTGAATTGTTAGATCTAAATATTCTAGTTCTTTAAGTTATCTATTTTAATATTATTCTTACCCTAACGGGAACGTATTGTTAATATACTATTTTCTAACAGCTTGTATTCTAATATTTCTATACTTTATACAATATCTAATACTTTTGATTACACCTTAACAAGTTTATATGACTTATGCAGTTTACTAGATTTATAGAGTCTGAGATTATTATCACTTCTAGTAATTCTGTAGTTTCTAATACTTCTATTTGATTTATTAAGGTTTGTTCTATTCTTAAAATTTCTTGTCTTTGTTTCACTTCTTTATATAATTGATTATGTAACCTTTGTACTATTTTAGCGACTGGATGTGTTTTCATATATCTTTTTTATTTATTGTGCCTTCGTTATTCTAAAGAAATGATTTCTCTACACTTTTCTCTATGAATCCTTATGTGTTTATTATATCGTTCTATATCACTTCTAACACCTTCTAATTCCCACTTTAATGCACTTATATATATTCTTCTAATAATATTGTCTTTGATGATTCTAGTATTCTTAAATATTTACTTGAAAATTCTTCAAACTCGCTCGCCTTTGATTTTAGTAATATTTCTCTATTTAAGTACCAATATTTTAGTTGTATACTTCTAGCTCACGAGTGTGTTCTCATATATTTCTAGATTTGAGATGCCTTATTAAGTTATATTCCAGTTGGGATATTGTGGTAATTAATTGATCTAGTTTTATAGGGTCTTTCTTTGTATTATTAACTCTCTTATATTCTAAATATAGGTAATATAATTTTTCTTTAATCGCGTTGTATGACCTAGTATTTCTAAGAGGTCTTCTCATTAAGCTAGATGTATAGCATACTTTTGTCTCAAAATTTTTTCTATTCTTAGTTCGTCTGTATAGTAGAATATTTTGACCTGTACTCCAGATAATCTATTATCTACTTATAGTAGCTCCTGATAAACCTCTTCGCTTAAATCTGGTGAGACCTCAAGTAATCTAAGGTATAACTGCCTATGTTCTATTAAAATGTTATATAAATTTGTATATTCCTTCTTTATATTTCTAATATACCAATAATATTCTGAATTTATTATTATTCGTTCTTTGTAGGGTCTAGATTTTCTTTTTTGAGTTCTGAAAATATTGTTTGGCACCATATAAATAAAGTATCCTAGAATCTTAGGGCTCTGATACCGAAATATAATAAAAATAATAAATATTATTAAATATTATAGTAACAATAGATATTTTATATAATAACAACAGAACATAATAACAAAATTATATTAAAAACAACTATTATAATTAAAAATAAATAAATACACGGATATGAGCAAGCAACAAGGTTGAAGCAAATGTATTTCTTGATTATATATAATGTAAAATCCTATCCAGTACTCCCTCCTTCATTAAGTCATGGGTAGTTATCAAAATTAAAGTATATTTTTCTCCCAAAATACTTTTTTTATAATACCATGTTCATCTCTTTCTCTTTAGTTTTAGGTATTTTAGCAATATCTTCTTAAAAAAAATTATATTACCTATATTTTGAATATAAGAGACTTAATAAAAAATTATAGGCTGTAAAATAGGAAATCTTAATCTCACCGAAACTAAAGAATATTTTGTAAAATGTGAACTAAGAATAGAAAATTATGGTTATACACTTAAAAAGGAGCGACAAGATGAAGAGTTAGTAACAGTTTACAGTATGAATGAGATAGAAAGCATAAAGGAATTTATGGAAAGTGCGGCAAGTACTTCAAGCCCTTTCCAAAGGACGACTGGTATGCAAAGGGTAATTGTAACAACTCAAAATCTACCAAGACATAGAGTATTCAGAATAAATTCTGATGAACAGATAGAATTGGACATAAAACCTAGAGGAATAAGAATGCCAATAGAAGAACCCATTAGGTTACAAGAAGGTGGTAATAAAGGAAAATTTTTAATTTTAGCGGCGCATAACCCTCAGACATGGAATGCTGTAATAGATATATGAAAAAATGTAGTGGTAGCAGATTATATACAATATATACAAGCCAATCAAGAGCCAGATGCAGAAATTATGTATAGATATCTTGAAACATTCCTAGTAGATACTACTAAAGCATTATGGGAAGCATATAAGACATTATTCCCCGAAATTTCCAGCAATTAGTAGAATTAGGGGCTAATCCATATAATTTTGTAAATAAAGTACATACTTTACTAATAGGT
The DNA here is from genome assembly GCF_002878395.1 of Capsicum annuum. Taxonomy (NCBI): domain Eukaryota; kingdom Viridiplantae; phylum Streptophyta; class Magnoliopsida; order Solanales; family Solanaceae; genus Capsicum; species Capsicum annuum. Next base: position 8,341,295 of record NC_061120.1, on the reverse strand, counting down.
GAGGATCTCAATAGTAGATTAGTAGTATTACAAAAAAGGGCTTTAATAAATTTAGAACAATTAAGTATTAATAATTGGTTAAGGATTAAAGAATTTCTAAATGAGCATTTTTATCATTGTACAATCAGTGGATACTCATTTGGCCAGACTTTAGGAAATAGATTATTTAATAAATTACCAGGAGTATTAGGGAGAGAAATAGAAGAAAAGTGATAAAAAAAAGAGAAGAAATAGTACAGAATCCAAACACAAAATGGTCAATAGGACAAAGAAAACAATATATAATGAAAATATTACAAGAAAAGTGTACGGATATACAAATACAAAAACAATTGAAGGAGATACATATTTCTGCAAAAATATATATACTGCCCAACATTATGATCAAGACTATTAGAAAAGAAGATATAAAAAACCATATAAAAAGGATTATCGTCCTAAGAATAAAATATTATCTAAGAAAATCATAAGCGAAAAAACCATATCTGAATAAACAGAGACATGTATAGAACTTATTAAAAAAAAATTAGAATGCTTTACTTGTGGAAGCATAGAACATTTAGCAAATACTTGTCCAAACAGGAATAATAGTAGGTCGAGAAATGCACAGTTAATAGACAAGGTAAATAAAAATCTAATAAATGTTGATGAATATATATCAGATAGCGAAGGCATATACTTTATCAGGAGTATAGAAGTATTTGAAGAAGAAAAAGACACTTTGGATTCCTCAGATTTTGAAGAAGAAGAATTTATAAATAAAATAGGACTAGAAAGGATAAACTCAGTCAATTTGATAGAAGAATGTGAACATGAAATTGAAAAAGGTAAAGGACTAGACAGTAACCAATGTTCTTACTGTAGCTGGTTTCCAAGTAAAAATAAAAGGGTAAAATGTAGAAAATGTTATATAGAAGGGTGCATGACTTGTATAAGAAGATTTTCTAAAATCCTAAAACCATAAAAAAATTTTTACAAACAAGAACAACCAATAAGTAATACAACAGATGATAGAATGTTAGAACTAGAAGAAAAACTGAAAAGATTGGAAATAAAAATAAATAACCTCGAAAAAACATAAAGAAGTAATTAAAGAAGAAAATATATTATAAGTAGAATTACTGAATACATCAGTAGAAAATAATAAAGTCAAAAGGGAGAAGTCAATGAATATATCATTTGAAGAAATGATATATAATAAGGAAAAGAATATTAGTACAGTCAAAATCTTAACAAGGATAAGTATTCAAGATTATGAGTTCGAGACATTAGCTATAAGAGATTCAGGATGTACAAAAAAGCATATTACATAGTAGAATTTGACCATCAAAATTAATTAAAGAATTACCAAAACCCCAAAAATTCATGTAAATGGATAGAACTTATAACAGTTTTACAAAATATATACCAAGAGAAACAGTAAGTTTTATCAATACTTGTGAAAAATTCTATCAACAATCATATAAACTCAATGGAATACTAGTTAGAGACTTAAACATATGAACAAATTTCGTCTTAGGATTAGATTTTATGATACAAAATAGTGGAAGGTGTTTTGTTACTAGAGATTGGGTAATTTTTGCAAGCAATATTACTCACTCACCAGTACAGACACAACCTATACTGACTAAATATCGGTTTCTTAAGGATAAGTCAGAAGAAGGCTCAGATAATCAGATAAATTCCAAATCATCACTAGAATGTGATAAGGGAGAAAATTTTACATGTATTGACGATAAAAATATAACAATGTATGAAGAATTACAAGATTTATTAACAGTAGAAGAATTAGAAAAAGATTACACTCTAATAGAAATAGATACAGAATTATACAATTTTAAGAAAGGTATACAACAGATAGGAGTAATAAAAGATCTAAAAGACCTAAATAAAATAATACAAATCTTAGACAAACTAGAAATAATTGGAGAAAAAACTTTGCAACATTGGGACTCCAATTAAATTACCTGCTAATTAGAAATAATCAATCTAGAATATACTATAAAAACTACATCTATCAAAGCTACAAATGAAGATCTTAAGGATTTTGAAGTACAAATAAAAGAACTATTAGAATTATGAATAATAAGAAGATCTAAGTCAAGACATAGATCAACAACTTTCATAGTAAGAAATCATAGTGAAATAGTACAAGGGAAAGCTAGAATGGTAATAAATTATAAAAGACTAAATGATAATACTATGATGGATAGATATAAGTTACCAAACAAAACAGAATTAATAAATAGAATACAAGGAAGAAAAATATTTAGTAAATTCGACTGTAAATTCAGATATTGACAGATTAAGATGCATGAAGATAGTATAGAATGGACAACTTTCACCTGTCCAGAAGGACATTTTGAATGGTTAGTTATGCCATTAGGACTAAAGACAGCTTCTCCAATTTTCAAAGAAAAATGGATAGTAATTTTGGAAATTATAAGAAGTTTGTATTAGTGTATGTAGATGATATTTTAGTTTTCAGTAATAACATGAGAGAACATCTAGGACATTTACACCAAGTTTTAAAATTATTTATAGATAATGGGATAATAATAAGCAGAAAGAAAATAGAACTCTATAAAAATAGTATTAATTTGTTAGGAGTAGTCATTGGTGACGGTAGAATAAAATTACAACCACACATAGATAAGAAAGTCTTAGAAATGCCAGATATATTAGATAAAACCAAAGATTTACAAAAGATTTTAGGATTATTAAATTATGCTAGAACTTTCATTAAAGATTTAGGAAAAGTAGCAGGACCGTTATACTCTAAAACTGGATCAACAGGTCAAAATACTTTTAATGCTAAAGATATAAATTAACGCAACAGCTTAAACTCATGATCTAAGACATCTCGAATTTGACACTACCATTAGAAACAGATTGTTTAATAGTCGAGACAGATGGAAGTCTTTGAGGATGGGGAGCAATATTAAACCTAATAAATATAGTGACAAAAAGGATGAAAAAATCTGTGCTTATTCAAGTGAAAAATATAATGAAAAAGGCAATCTAAATAGCATAGACGCAAAGACACTAGCAGTAATTTATGGTTTAAATAGTTTTAAACTTTATATATTAAATAAACCTGAAATATTAGTAAGAACTGACTGCAAAGCTATAGTAGAATTCTATCAGAAAATAAAAGAAAAGAATAGTCGTAAAAGGAGGTGGCTAAATTTTTTAGATGCCACTTCAATTTATAACATTGTGCTATAACATATTAAAGAAAAAGATAATAACCTCACAAATTAACTTAGTATACTAATAAAATAAGAAAACTAACGAGTTTTGTTTCAGTATGTATACAGGCAAAGGAAAAGGTAAGGCCTCGTCCTTGTCCTCCCAAGACTATTTGAGAAAATTAATGAGCAATACTCATTACAGACCACTTACAATGCTGGAACATCCAAAACTAGAAAGGATGATTTTTGGACCGCACAATCTGATCAGTTATGAACCATTCAACTTGACTTTCAAACTTAGACCAGATGTGCGAGTGGACAAATAGTAGATTTGACTAATCGACAATTTATGGATATCCTACAATAAGACACCTAGAAACAATAGCTATTTCATTTCAGTCTTAAATGCTTTAAGCTACTATTTTACTGAGAAAAATAGCACTAATAGATTTAAATTTTATGTTGTTCTTAGGGGACAGACACAAGGATTATTTCACACATGGATAGAGGTAATGGAATCCACAAAAGACTATACAACCCCTCTCTATAAAGGTTTCAATGACCTTACAGAGGCATCAGACTATGCCCAAGGAAATCTAGGGCCAAATTATTATATTACTCTAGTTCTAAGACCAAATATGAAAGAAGTACCCTAATATAATATCAAAAAAGACACAGATAAAATTATATTTTGCGATCATTGTTCTTTGATGACCGAAGCTTTTAGAAGACTTAACCACACAAATGAGACTCTAATATAAGATAATGAGAACCTTATAAATGAGAAAGGAAGAATGATAGAACGTATAGGAATTTTACAAGATCGTATAAAAATTCTTCATTATGAATTGTCCCAGCAGACTCTACGAACTTATGAAACTCAAATGGTTTCGAAGAGTTCTCCATCTCCTTTAATAATGGATAAGAAGGGTGTGCATTCCCCAATGAATGTAGAAATACCTACTATATCGATTATTGATACAACTAGTCCAATTCAAATGGTAGCTGGTAAAGACTCATCAAATCCGTTAATGGGTGTGCATTCCCCAATGAATATAGAAAAACCTACTATATTGGGCAATGATACAACTAGTCCAGTCAAATGGTAGCTGTTAAAGAATCATCAAATCCGTTAATAAGTAACACTTTGCCAAAAAGTGTTAGGAGAATTCTCCCAGCCAGTTTCAAAATAACAGGTACTTAGACACTAGATGAAGAAACATTAACGCTCACCCAAGACAAAAACAAAAAGGGTTTATACTTTCAAAGAAAGAAAAGTAGTAAGAGAAATATAGAACAAATTGTAGAAGATCTGTAAAAAAGTTACTAGCAGAACAGCCTAAAGAAATATTAATGGAAAATCTGAAGCCTGAGCCAAGATCTAGGATTTTCTCAGGAGATAAGACAAGACCCAGAACTAGAACAAGACTAGGCCTATCAAGTGGAGACAGTAACGAATATGATACTACAATGGAAGATGATTATAATACAACCATGGATCAGTTCGCTCAAGATCCAAATGTAGACGATGACTCCGAAATGAGTTTTGATCTAGAAATATTACATAATTTGGAAACGTAAGGAGTGACGATACTCATAAAAAGACAAAGTCAAAGATTTAAGCAATGAGGAAAAGACTAATGCTAAGTGGAAAATAAATGAACGAATAAGAATTAAAAAAGAAACATGACCATGTGACGATGGGGCCCACAAAATATACCCGGCATGCAAAAGTTTCTTAAATGCATATGTAGTCCAAAATTGAAGTCCGCCAGACGCCTATAAATACCCACTTCATCAGACTTAAGGAGACAGAGTGAATAAGCAATTGAAGTGCAATAACTCAAGTAGGAAGAATACAAGAGAGAGAATTTTTTAAGTTTCTAAGCTTGTTTCCACAAAAAAAAAGTGAGTTAGTGTGTGTAAAATATTAGCTAAGTTCTTTTCTCCGTAGCTGCGAAGTTTTTAGGGGCTCCCGAAAGGGAAACCTCTCTTCACCTTAATACATCTAAGTGGTTGTTATTTGAAATCACTGTATCTTTCTCCCTTATATGTAAATTATGTTTGTTAAATGAAAATTAGCATAATTTCCTGTAAATTTTCTTCTAAATATACCCTCAGTATATGGTTATTCTCTTAGTGTTTTAGCAGTAATGATGGATTAATCTGTAAATTTATAGGGATTTAGAAAGCCCAAGAAAGATTTAAAAGGACTACTGTGTTGTCCCGGGGTGTGATTAAAGAAGAAATTGCTAAAGTACCTAAAACTGAAGAGAAAGAGATGAACAGGGTATTATAAAAAAAAAGTATTTTGGGAGAAAAATATACTTTGATTTTGATAACTACCTATGACTTAATGAAGGAGGGAGTACTGAGTAGGATTTTACATCATATATAATCAAGAAATACATTGGCTTCAACCTTGCTAATTGCTCATATCCACATTTTGTTTATTTTAATATAATTTTGTTATTATGTTATGTTGTTATTATATAAAATATTTATTGTTATTATTATATTTTGGTATCAGAGTTAGTAGCTAACACTGCCAAAAAGACTCATCAAATCCGTTAATGGCTAACACTTTGCGAAAAAGGTTTAGGAATTCTCCCAGCTAATTTCAAAACAACAAGTACTTAGACACTAGACAAAGGAACATCAACGCTTATACAAGACAAAAATAAAAAGGGTTTCTACCTGCGAAGAAGGAAAAGTAGTAAGAGAAATATAGAACAAATTGTAGCAGACTCTATAAAAAAATTACTAGCAAAACAGCCTAAAGAAATATTAATGGAAAATTCGAAGCCTGAGCCAAAATCTAGGATTTTCTCAGGAGAAGAGACAAGACCTGAAACTGGAACAAGACTAGGACTATCAAGTAGACCCAGCGACGAATATGATCCTGCAATGGAAGATGATTATAATACAGCCATGGATCAGTTCGCTCAAGACCCAAATATAGATGATTACTCTGGAATGAGTTTTGATCCAGAAATATTACACAATTTGAAAACGTAAGTAGTGACGATACGCATAAAAAGACAAAGTCAAAGACGTAAGTAATGATGAAAAGACTAATGCTAAGTGGAAAATAAATGAACGGATATGAATTAAAGAAAAAAACATGACCATGTGATGATGGGGCCCACAATGTGTACCCAGCATGCAAAAGTTTCTTAAATGCATTTGAAGTCCGAAATTGAAGTCCGCCAGATGCCTATAAATACCTGAACTGGACTAGCTGCATCATTACCCGATATTCATCGGAGAATGCATACCCATTAACAAATTTGATGAGTCTTTACCAGCTACCGTTTGTATTGGACTAGCTGTATCATTACTCGATACAGTAGTTTTTTGTACATTCATTGGCGAATGCACATTCTTTTTATCTATTTTTAAAGGACATGGAGACTCTTCGAAACCATTTCAGTTTCGTAAGTCTGTTGGGATAATTCATAATGAAGAATTTTTATACGATCTTGTAAAATGCCTATACGTTCTATCATTTGTCCTTTCTCATTTATAAGGTTCACATTATCTTGTCTTAGAGTCTCATTTGCGGGGTTAAGTCTTCTAAAAGCTTCGGTCATCGAAGAACAATGATCGCAAAATATAATTTTATCTTTGTATTTTTTGATATTATATTGGGGTTCTTCTTTCATAATTGGTCTTAGAGCTGGAGTAATATAATAATTTGTCCCTAGATTTCCTCGGGCTTAATCTAATGCCTCTGTGAGATCATTGAAACCTTTATAGAGAGGGTTTGTATGGTCTTTTATGGATTCCATTACCTCTATCCATGTCTGAAATACTCCTTGTGTCTGTCCCCTAAGAACAACATAAAATTTAAATCTGTTACTGGTATTTTTCTCAGTAAAATAGTAACTTAAATCATTTAAGATTGAAATGAAATAGCTATTGTTTCTAGGTGTCTTATTGTAGGATATCCATAAATTTTCAATTAGGTAGATCTCCTACTTGTCCACTTGCATGTCTGGTCTAAGTTTGAAAGTCAAGTTGGATGGTTTAAAACTGATCAGATTATGTGGTCCAAAAATCATCCTTTCTAGTTTTGGATGTTCCAGCATTGTAAGTGGTCTGTAATGAGTATTGCTCATTAATTTTCTCAGATAGTCTTGGAAGGATGAGGTCTCAGCCTTACCTTTTCCTTTGCCTGTATACATACTGAACAAAACTCATTAGTTTTCTTCCTTTATTAGTCTACTAAGTTGATTTGTTAGGTTATTATCTTTTCCTTTAATATGTTCTAGCACAATGTTATAAATTGAAGTGGCGTCTAAAAAATTTAGCCACCTCCTTTTACTACTATTCTTTTTTTTTATTTTCTGATAGAATTTTATTATAGTTTCGCAGTCAGTTCTTACTAATATTTCAGGTTTATTTAATATATAAAGTTAAAACTAGTTAAACCGTAAATTACTGCTGGTGTCTCTGCGTCTATGCTATTTAAATTGCCTTTTTTCGTTATATATATATACACATGTATTACGAAATCTATTGGTAAATATATAGAAATATTTTCAAATAGCTTTCACTAATATTAATTGTGAAATTTTAATCATGAATTTGTCTTAGTATCTTTCATAGTCGGAGACAAAAAAGGGGGCCAATCACGTTAGGTATGAAGTTCTCTTTTTAGTCATCCGAACCAACCATATATTATTCTATACATGCTGTGTCAAACGCTATAATTTAACATGGCTTCTGTAATTGAGCAATGTCAAGTTGCACCACCTCCTCGTGGTGTTGCTGACCTGACACTCTTACCTATTTTGATCATATATGGTTAGACTTTCATCGTATACAGAGGATACTATTCTACAAGCTCCCTATTACCAAACTCGAATTCATCTAAAACATTATCCCTCCTCTTAAAGATTCACTCTCCTTATCCCTCAAACACTATATACCCTTAGCTGGCAATAGTGCTTGTCCATTAAATTCGAACGGATATCCGAGTTACGTTATGTAATGGGAGATATAGTGTCAACCACTTTTTTTGAGACTCGTATGGATTTCAATTATCTCATTGGTGACTATCCTCGTAATGCTAAGGATTTTTATCACTTTGTTCCTCAGATGGAGGAACCTAAGGATGCGTCGGGGCCCCAATTAGCCCCGCTCTTATCCATTCAAGTGACACTTTTTCCGAATCTAGGTATATCCATTGGTTTCACTAATAATCACGTTGCTGGTGATAGAGCTACCATATTAAGGTTCATTAGAGCATGGGCGCTACTACACAAATTTGGTGGACATGAACAATTCTTATCGAATCATGAGTTCATTCCATTTATGATAGGTTCGTAATAAAAGACCCATATGGACGAGGGATGTCCATATGGGAAGAAATGAAGACACATAATCTAGAAATGTGTGACATTGTGACTCCTCCTGAACACAGGGTTCGAGGTACATTTACTTTAAGGAGAGATGATATCGAGAAACTAAAGAATTAAATATTGTCAAGACAACGGAGTACTACTCAAACTCATGTAAAATCTTTCACCGTAACTTGTGCTTATGTATGGACTTGCTTGATAAAATCAGAGAACGCGATCAAAGAAGATATCATAGATGATAGTTTAATGGATCGGAGTTCTTCGGATGTGTAGCTGATTGCAGAACGCGATTCAATCCATCACTTCCTCAATCTTATTTTGGGAATTGCCTAGCGGCATACCTAGTAAAACCACGACATGTTGACTTAGACAGAAAGGAAGGCTTTATGATTGGTGCAGAAATAATTGGAGAAGCCATTCAGAAAAGAATGAAGGATGAGGAATGGATCCTGAATTGTACCTGGTTTAGACAATTTAGCAACATAGACTGGAACCCATGTTTTTCAGTTACTGGATCACCAAAGCATGACTATGCTGCTGATTTTGGATGGGGAAGGTCCGCAAAATTAGAGTTCATTTCTCTTGACAATGATGATGCACTAGTGATGTCTCTTAGTAAATCTAAGGACTTTGATGGAGATTTAGAGATTGGCTTGTCTTTATCTAAAACTCAAATGAATGCCCTTGCGGCTATATTCACCCATGGGCTTAGTTTTCTATAGCAAGCTTGAGCGGAGGGGTGGGAATTGGGCAAGGACTCCTATGTATTTATTAAGTACTAATTAGCAACAAAATAGACATAAAGTCTAACCTCTTGTATTGTCCCAGATGATATACATCAAATTTTAGCTGTAATACTAGTCCAAATAAGAATGGTGTATCTTGATATCATCCAAGAGGTACTTTATTATTCAATTGCTTGATATTAGTTCTCTCAACATCAGAATGAGCTGTTCCTGCTTCTTCTACTCCTTTTATTTGTAGCACTCCTTATAATTTTTATCTTTTGTAGTTTACATTTTATCCTATTAATTTTAATGATTTACACCTTAATTTCTTTATAATTTTGCTAACAAATAAACAGATTCTTCCCCTTGAATATTCATCAGCATAAAACATGAACATTAAATACCAAAAAAAAAAAAAAAAGAAGAAAAAGGAAAGAGACAACACAGGATAAAAAGAAGTCAAGTATAGGTATGTTTGGATTGACGCTTCGCTTTTTGACATATAAATTAGGAATAAATTAGGTAAAAACACAAACTTAAGAGACATAAATACATAAAATTTCTTATCTTTTAAAATATTTCATAAAATTTCATATTTCTCCTTTTTCTCTTGATGCATACTCTCTTCATCCCATTTTATTTGTCCCAAATTAACTTGACACACCGATTAAGAAAAATAATTAATAACATGACTTGTTTACCATAGTATCTCTATTAAATGATGTTTATATTTTAATTTGAAGAAAAGTAATTAATGCAAAGGGTGAAACATGGAAAATATTTTTTTGTCTCTTCTTGATTTGTGAAAAATGACAAGTAAAATGAGAAATCAAATTAAAAAATTTGAGACAAGTAAAATGGGACGGAGGGAGTATTAAATAAGAAAACATTTCATAAAATTCCATGTTTCTCCTTTTCCTCTTGACGCATATTAAATAAGAAAATATTTCATAAAATTTCATATTTCTCTTTTTCCTCTTGATGCATATTAAATAAGAAAATATCTGATTTGCATGCATTTTAGGAGAGTAAATCATGTGAGAGAATCTCTTAAATATATAATTAAAAAAAATTCATCAGATCTTATCATTTGCAATTTACAATTTGGTTAATTTTTTTCCATCTCGATTAATCCCCCCCCCCCCCCCCCCTTAAAATGTTGAAAGCTTTATTGTGTGATCCATGTTGACAAGCATTCATATACTTTAATTTGAAGAATCTTCATACTGTAGAAACTAAAAATATCTCATAGTTACCGACAAAATCTTGACTGTGATGATGACCATTGAAACGGCATAACCCTCCCTTCGGCTGCTAGTCAATTCTTTAAAACAATACCCATTAAGAGAAAAAGGAGAAACTCAGCAATGTTGCTAGGTTTTTGATGAGAACGGTGACAAAGGCAAAGGTGGCGATGGAGGAGTTGTTGATATATTTGACTGCTTTGCAATGAAGGCTGAGAGAGTTAATGGTTAGTGGTGAAGATGGAGAAGAAGATCACTTCAGTAAAATAAATTCATGATACATGTGAATGTATCACTATGCATTTGTGTCATAGTAAAAAAGAACGTATGTTTTGTTAATAATACATATGAATGTACTTTCATGCTAATATATCATAGTCTACTAATTCATATATAATAAGAAGCTTATTAGTATTTGTTCATGAAACGGGTGAATGTATCTCTGTGCATATGAATTATAGTAAAAAAGAATGTAATTTTTGTTCATGATATATATGAATGTACTTGCATGCGTGCATATTCATGATAATATAAAAAAATATTTTCTTGTTGATGATACACATGAATTCATCTACATGCTCATGTAATAAATTTATCAATTTTTTTTGTATACAATAGATTAATACATGTCATGATACATATGAATATCTATTCACACAACTATATTGTTCTTGATATCATCAATTTTTATCAAAATGAAGTTTATGATACATATGAATATCTATTCACACAATTATATTATTCTTGACGTTAAAATCCATCAATTTTCATCAAAATGAATTAATGTATCATCACAAGTACCAAATATACATGCATCAAACATAAGTATCAGATAAACGGATTTGATGCATTTGAAGAACTCCTGTTTCCTTTCTATAATTTTGTAACGCCCCGAATGTTACATGGTGCTTATGATCCCAAAGGACCACAAGCTAACCCTTTTCTGGTACCTGTAATTGAGCGCTGCATAATATACTGTAAAAATGCGAAAAACAACTAGCGAAAACTTGCTATAAGGTTCAAAACTTAAATACAACGGAATAAAGTATAAAAAATACTAAAGCAACTGTCTGAACATCTAGTCTGAAAGCCTCTAAACTGTCTGAATAAGGAGTTGATAGGACAATCCCCCAACTAACTCCGTCTACTAAAATAATGAATCTAGGATATAATGAAATAATAGAACATCCTCGAATGATGAGGACTCACTCCTAAGTCTACTGCTTCTGGCTAAATCTGAACTGCTAAGGGTGCACTAAATCTCGTGCTTCTGAACCTATGGTATAAAACACCATAGCACAAAAAAGTATATGTCAGTACATGGGAATGTACTGGTACGCTAGATGAGATAAGGCTAAATGCAACGGTTCATATGCATGAACAATACTGACTAAATAATCTGAGTATACTGAATGAGGATACGTGCATGAATGCATAAACCATAACTAAAATCATAGTGACACTGACTACTGAGATTCGAATACTACTTTATTGAAATTTGAGCTTACTAATACTAGGATACTGAATAAATGAATCTACTGATGTTGGTAACTGAGTACTGAGGTTGAGATCGGTCCTATTTAGCGGGTGATCTTTGAATGTAATAATAATAAGAATGATCAACTGAATCTGAGATCAGTCCTATCTAATGGGTAATCTCTGAATATACTGATGATGAAGATAATCAAACTAAATTTGAGATCAGTCCTATCTAGCGGGTGATCTCTGAGTTTAATGTTAATGATACTGATCGACTGTATCTAACAGTCCTGAATCTGTATTGCTGAGCAGAGTTCTTTTACTGAGACTGGTTCTAAAACTTAGACTGTGGGAGGTAGTCATCTAACCGATATGCCCCAAATTTGAACTAGTAGGGTCCAACCTATAACCCCAGCTGGAAGGGTGTCAGTACCATGCCACGGGTAAAGACAACTGCTATGGGGTCAGTCCTAATCTAGTGAGTGACTCCTGAAATCAGTCCTGTACTAGCGGGTGATCCCTGAGTATGCCAGTCCTATCTAACGAGTGACATCTCATAACCTACACTGGCTGCGTAGTTCTGGAACTTAGGTATTGCTCTTAGGGATCTCAGTCCTATCTAACGGGTGAGCCCCCATCCCTAGGTTCGCTCGGTGCTGAATCCTACTCCTAACTGAAAAACACTGAACTGATTACTAATTCATACTAGGCTTAACTGAACTATTACTGATCGTACTTGTTTGACTGAGCTAAACTGAATTCACTGAGTTCCGTTGACTGACAGAATATTATCAAGTTCTGAATCGATTTCTGAACTAAACTTAGAATGCTACTGGTACTGAGATTACTGAGATTTCCTAAGTTCTGTAACTGACTTAGAGTACTACTACTCATGGCCTAACTGAGATTATCATGAAACTAACACAGACAAGCAACTAATTTGTCGGGTATAAATACCCTTATGACTCGATTACATAAATAATACAAGATAGGACAACTCGTACATACATGGCAATAGGCTAGCATTCACAACACAATCAATGAAGCATCTCTTCAAGCACTTAGAAGTCTTAAATATGTAAATGTATAGGGAGTGCATACTATTATCTCATAATTCATTCAATAAGGAATGCACATGAGTAGGAATGCATGCAACATATCATAATTCATTCACTAAGGCCTTTCAATAAACACTTGGCATGCATTAACTTATACACAATTGGGGATTTCTTGACAACATGCTATAATGACTCTATTTCCTTCACATAAGCATTTTATCAAACATATGGGGAGCATACTTCATTCAATACACCTAATTAGCATGGTTACATGTATCAACATGCATCTTGAAGGGGTTTATCATGAACATCACATAAAAATCACATACTCGGATCAAAACTTGGAACTTTGTAAACGAAACATGAATTAAAAACTCAATAACAACATGAACTTCAATTCACATAAATCATGAAAACTCATAAATATATAATCTCTGAATTTAGAAAAGGATTCTTGAACTTCTTGGGTGGAAGTAACCCAAGAATCAACATCTAACATACCTTAGTTCTTGATTCTACGAAGATTGACGGTGGAATTTCTTGAATTTGGATCTTCAATTGGAAAACCCTAATTTGTTCTTGAGAGAATTGAGAGAAAACACAATAGTTTTGGGTGAAATATGGCTGAATCACGTGTTTTAGGGTTATATAAGAGTGAAAAAAAGACTGAAATAACTCTGGGGTCATGAATGTTTTAATGACTGGAAAACTAGGTGCCGACACGCTGGTCGACGTGGCGCATCGATGGCATCGATGCGATACTCGACGCATTGTGCCATTATCGCGTCGAGCCTCAGTACTTTTGATTGGCAGTTCTGGAAAAATGTTGGCCAACGCGATAGGTGATGTGGCACGCCAAGATCGCGTTGGTCCACTATTTTGGGCACTGAAACTTGATCTAAATGAGGTCTGAAAAATCTAAAACTCATCCGGGAACCCCTATTGACATTCTTGAGCATGGATTAACTTAAATATCAAACATTTATGGACGTAAAGGTCACGAAATAAGAACACCAACTTATGAAGGCTAAAAATATAATTCTAAGTGCAAACACTTAGCTGAAGTTTCTAAGTCTGGGACCTCTTTTTAAGCTTAAACAGACTGAGCAAAGCTTGGAATTTTGCGGGGTCTTACAATATCTCTCCCTTGGGAACATTCATCCTCGAATGGGACTGACTAGACCAAAAATACAGATAGACTGAACTTACTTACTGGACATGAACATCTGAAAAATGAATATATGACCGGAACTACTAATATACTGAAATTTCATACTAAACATGCATATCTGATACATAGATACTTGACTAAGCTCACTGTAACGCCCCGATTCTGGTACCCAGAATGCCACACGGTGTTCATGACCCCGGAGGACCACAAGCTAACCCATGACTGATATTTGTACCTGTATACTGCATAATATACTACATAATGCGGAAACATAAACTGAAAGGCCATAAGGTTGAAAACTGAGACATATTATTTGATAAAATGTAACATTTGGGTGGGGTACAAAATACCTAAAACAACTAAAATAAGCTATCTGAACATACTGTAGTCTGGAAAGCCTCTAAAACAGGACTGTCTGAATAAGGAGTTGATGGGACATGTCCCCAACTAACTCCAACTAATAAATTAATTAATGATATAAATAAGTAATGATAATGTCCTCGAAAGATGAGGACTCACTTCTAACTCTGACTGTTGAGACTGGAATACTATCAGTGCTCTGGAGCTTGTATCTCTGAACCTATGGTATAAGACACCATAGCGCGAATGTGTTAGTATGATTGAATGTACTGGTATGCATGTGAGGTATGCTAAATGCATGGGGTTCATATGCATGAACAATAATACTAACAAACTAACTATCATAAGCGTGAGAATACATGCATGAGATATAATAACTGACACTGATACCATGATAACATGATTAATGAATCTAAATACTGATAACATAACATACTGATAACTGATAACATGAGTGACTGTATCTAACAGTCCTGAATATGATGGAATTGGCTGAGTTTCTTTACTGATCCTGAAACTATGGGAGGTAGTCATCTAACCGACATGCCCCAAATAATGCATTATAGCTAAACATGGGTCCAATCTGTGCCCTGATTGGAAGGGTGTCAATACCGCTCCACTGGTAAGGACAACATGTGAGTGACCCTTAACTAGCAGGTTACTCTAATAAGAATAGTGGGGACCCTCAACTAGTAGGTTAAGCCACCTCATCTACCCTCAAATAGAAGGTATGATGTCTCAACCTACGCTGGCTACGTAGTTCTGGAATGCAAGGATTGCTTTTAAGAATCACACCCTCTACTGGCAGATGAGTTCCCATCTTTGGGTTCACTCGGTGCTAATTTCTACTCCCATCTGAATAGACACTGAACATGGATTACTGAACTGAACTGGACTGAGTTATCTGGGCTCCGTTGACTGATAGAATATTATCGAGATCTGATAACAGAATGAGATTACTGAGATTATTGAGTTTTTCCTGAGTCATGAAACTGATCGAATTCTACTGAACATGGCTTGACTGAGAGTATCTTGAAACATAACACTGATTCTAGGCACACAACTATATTTCTCGGGTACAAGTACCCCCAGGACTCGATAGAAGGAAACTGACAAAGCATGACTTTCTTGAGTACATGACCCATATCAACAATACATAATCTAATAAGTTGCGGATTTCACAAAGTACATGGGTATTATATTATCTAACATGGAAGAGAATGCTGATAATCATATAATAATCTCAGGTTCTAATATCATGGGCATTACGACAACATACATATTTCACAATGATATCATGAAAACCATTTAAACATAGGAGGATGACAAGCATGTCACATTTAGTTTATGTTTTGCGCTATAAGGCATGATTTCTACTCTTTCAAGCATTTTATCAACCACCTTGCATGCACAATTTAGGGAATGAGTGAAAACATAAAATTACACATCATAAGCAACTAAATTCATGGATTTTATCTTGCATGTTAACATAATATCATGAGAAACACGTAAAGATTCCAACTTTGAAATCAATCAACGTCAACAACATGATTACCTATAACCTACAACATAAATACCATGATTTATTAATAAAAACAAGGTTCTTGAGCTTCATGGATGGAAGGAATCAATGAATGAACACAACGCATACCTTGGTTCTTAAATACACAAAGATTGACAGAGGAAATTCCTGATTCTGAATCTTCTATGAAAAGCCCTAGGTTGTTCTTGAGAGATTTTTGAGAGAAGAGAGTATATTTTGAGTGAAAAGTGGCCGAATTACGTGTTAAAGGGCTTAAATAGGGGTGGAAAATTGACCTTTCTAACCTTGGATGTGTCTTTTAATTTCATTGAAAATTCCCCGAATTGGAACCTTGGAGCGACGCAGCGCTATCGCGCTGTGTCACTAGAATTTGACAATTGGGAAATTGAGGGATGGTGCGACGCAGAACCATAGATTTCCCCTTCTTTTGCGACCTTGAACTTTGGGTGACGCAAAGGATTTTGCGCTGAGACACTGGAAAAGGACAATTGCTATTTTAGCTTGTGGCGCGGTGCGCTACTGACCAATATGGTGCTGTTTTACGATGGGAACTTGAAATAGTCATAACTTCTTACTCGATTATTGGATTTAAGCAAATTTTATATCGATGGAAAGATTATTGAATGTCCCATATGACAAAAAGTAAAAATCTTAAAAATACCATGTGTACCAAAAGTGAATTCATCTTTCAAAGAAAGCTCCTAACATTTTGAGATGATTTCAAGCTAGGAAAAAGTATGGGGTATTACAATATCTCCCCCTTGAGAACATTCGTCCTCGAATGAGACTGAGAGTGAGAAGAGGAACATAAACTGACATTCATACTGAACATGAATAATTGAAACATGATCTCATGGCTGACATGACTGATAACTGAACATATCATACTGAACATGCATATCTGATGCATGTGTAACTGATTTATGAATGCATGACTGAGTGTTGTAAGGAACTGAGTTTCTCACAATGAGAATGCATGTCTGATGCACAATTATAAAACTGAACTGATACATGAATGCATGAATGAATATGCAATGGTACTTGATACCAAGTTTGTGATGAACACCGAACATGAAACTGAGTAAGCTTAAGGAGAATTGTTACCTTGAGCTTGGTCTGAATTGACAAAGAACAGGAGAGGATACTTGGTATACATGTCTTCTTCTTCTTCCTAAGTAGATCCCTCAACGGAATGATTTTTCCTAAGAACTTTGACTAGAGGGACTTCTTTGTTCCTCAGTCTACGAGTCTGATAGTCTAGGATTTCAACTGGAATCTCTTCATAAGAGAGTTTGTTCTGAACATCTATGCTTTGAATAGGGACTATAACTGCTGGGTCACCTACGCATTTCTTGAGAAAAGAGACATGGAATACTGGATGAACTGAGGCTAGATCTAAAGGTAATTCAAGCTTATAAGCTACCTTGCCGAATCAACTGAGAATCTTAAAGGGACCGACACATCGGGGACTGAGTTTTCCTTTCTTGCTGAACTGCTTCACTCCCTTCATGGGAGAGATCTTTAGATAGACATAGTCACCAATCTTAAACTTGAGATCCTTTCTACGAACATCTGCATAAGACTTCTATTGGCTTTGAGCGGCCCGAAGTGTTTCCCTGATCAACTGGACTTTCTCTAAGGTATCAAATACTAAGTCAGGCCTTATGACTGAGGCCTCACTAGCTTTGAACCAACCAACTGGAGACCTATAACTTTTACCATAGAGAAATTTGAATGGAGCCATCCGAATACTGGAATGATAGCTGTTGTTGTATGAAAACTCAATCAAAGGCAAGTGGTCATCCCAAATACTATTGAAATCAATTGCACATGCCCTTAACATATCTTCTAGGGTCTGAATGGTCCTTTCTGCTTGACCATCTGTCTGAGGATGAAAGGTTGTACTGAGATAAACTTGGGAGCCAAGAACCTTTTGGAACACTTTCTAGAAATAAGAGGTGAACTGGGTACCTATGTCTGACATAATAGATAGCGGGACACTGTGGAATCTAACCAACTCCCTGATATAGAGTTTGGCGTAATCCTCGGCCGAATAAAAGGTATGAACTGGAAAAAAATGAGCTGATTTGGTCAATCTATCTACAATGACCTAAACTAAATCATGCTGATGATGGGTACAAGTCAAACCCATCACGAAGTCTATGTTCACTTCTTCCCACTTTCAAGTAGGAATAATGAACTCCTGCATAGGACCACTAGGCTTCTGATGCTCTATCTTAAACTGCTGACATGTAGAGCACTTAGCCACAAACTCTGCAATATCTCTCTTCATCTCGCTCTACCAATAGACCTCCCGCAAGTCATAGTACATCTTTATGGCTCCTGTATGAATAGAGTAGTGAGGACCATGAGCTTCTGCAAGAATTTGCTGCCTTAAGTCATCTACTCCTAGAATAAAGAGACGACCCTGACAACGAAGAACACCATCTCCCCATTGGGAGAAAACCTCTACTTTATGATCCTTGAATGACTCTTTCAACTTGAATAAACTGGGATCTCTATCTTCCTTTTATTTTACCTCGAAAACTAGAGATGATTTTGACCTACTCTGAACCCATATGTTACCCCTTTCTGTATCGACTAAGCGAACACCTAGTATGGCAAGCTGATGGACTTCCTGAGCTAATTTCTTCTTACTGTCCTCAACATGATCAACACTACCCATAGACAGTCTACTAAGAGCATCGATCACTATATTGGCCTTGCCCGAATGATAGAGGACACTTATGTCATAATCTTTCAACAACTCTAACCACCTTCTTTGACGAAGATTGAGATCTTTCTGAGACAAGACATACTGAAGGCTCTTATGATCTGTGAACACATCTACATGAATACCGTATATATAATGCCTCCAAATCTTCAAGGCAAATACTATGGCTGCTAACTCAAGATCATGAGTAGGATAATTCTTCTCATGGGGTTTAAGTTGTCTGGAGGCGTAGGCTATGACCTTACCATGCTGCATGAGGACACAATCCAAAACTACTATGGATGCATCATAATACATTGTGAACCCATCTGAACCATCCAAAAGAGCTAAGACTGTAGCTAAGGTAAGTCAAGTCTTCAACTCCTGAAAACTCTTCTCGCAAGGATCTAACCACTGAAACTTGACTTTCTTCTGAGTCAATCTAGACATAGGGGATGCAATAGAAGAAAATCCCTCAACAAACCATCTATAATAGATAGCCAAACCCAATATCCAATAATAATATCCATATCCATATCTACTCTCTGGTACATCCATCGATAGAGAGTTTTTAAGATGTCATATTTTCTGTCAGAAAAGGTTAGTGTTTCCAGTATTTCCACTATTTCCATGGTGGTACCAGTGTTTCATAAATATAAAAGATATGAGGATGTTATGATCACAATCAACCTAAATGAAAATTTCTATATCCAACCAATATATTCACCAAGTGAGCCAAAAATCCACTCATTAGTCCAACCATCCATGAATCCAACATAATCCATATGCCAATAGAATGCAATTTATTGCAAATACACCTTTGATACCATGTTAGGCTTTTTCATCAACCAAGATATAGATAATTTCACGTGCACTAGGCTAA
This sequence comes from Capsicum annuum, assembly GCF_002878395.1. Lineage (NCBI taxonomy): Eukaryota > Viridiplantae > Streptophyta > Magnoliopsida > Solanales > Solanaceae > Capsicum > Capsicum annuum. Next base: position 8,321,556 of record NC_061120.1, on the reverse strand, counting down.
TAATTTCATATAAGACCCCACACGATCACACATAGCAAAAAATATACCAAAACTACCAAATAATCATTATATAGGGCCCCACAGGCACAACACAATAATAAATCCATTTTTATGATTAGTTCTTACACCCATGATATGATTTTGTATCTACATTAACTACCCAACTAATCTGAAGAAAGTTAAGCCATAACCTTTCTCGAAAGCCGAAATACCGGTCCAAAGCCTTCAATACAAAACCTTACTCCTCACAAATGGGTTCAAAATTAACTACAATATAGAAATATAGAATCTATGCATCAAGATAAATCCAACGATACCCATATTGGCTACTTTTGAGTCGAAATTAAAATGGACTCCCAACATAAATTTTTGAAAAAAAAGAAAGGCAAAATCATTATTTTATTTTTGAAACACATTTCCCCTACTAATAAAATTCTACAAAACTTAAAACACAAGCAAAACAAGTTAAAGATGAGGTCCAAATCAAAGAAAAACTATTTTAAAATTTTATCGATAAAAATTCCCAAAATTCATTTTAAAATCAAGAACCAAAGTTGTTTTGAAAATAAAATTGAGGGAAAAGTGATTTTTTTAAGATTTGCAACTCACTCAAGTAAAATCGGATTAAAAATTGGTGTTTCAAATTGGACAAATATAATCTTTAGGCCTTTCTGGCCGAAATCCTCAATTTCCACTTTTTAATTCGCGTTAAAACAAGATTTAAATGATAAATTCAAAGAAGAGTAATTGAAATGGGTTTTTTTGGAGTTTATCCAAGCTTACCACCCTAAAATTGATGTTTAAGATTATCACAACCCGAGCCAGGCCCCTAGTCGTGATGAGCATCCCAAACCATGGGGCCCGGGTGCCCTTCTATCTCTGGTAATCATGCACAATACTCAAAAATAAAGAAAGGAATGCAGAAATGAAATAAATGGGATCATGGTCACACTCTGAATTCAATTTAACAATACTGGAAAGAAATCCATCAATATCTAAACAATGTGTATTACAGTTTGCGAAATCTCTAATATATACAAAAATTTACAAACTGTCTACAACTGGGACAAGGCCCCCAGTGGACCTAAACCAAATGAAATAGCAAATATCTAAAGGAAATAGCCCTTCCAGAATAAACAAGGATCACCAAATGCACACTTTTGACTATCAACTCTATGGTTTAGCAGGACCTTTAAACCGAGCCTCAGACCTTGAAAGATAGGGGGTCAATACAATTGTACTGGTACGCAGAGAAATTTCAAAATAATAATTTTTAATTCAACATAGGTGAGAGCAGTTTAGAAATAATTCATAGATATACATATGTACAGAAAAACACATGGGCATATTTAAAGGACTCCGAACAATTTTCTGAACTCTATGACACACACTTTGTTTTACTTCTGTGCTAGGTGGTGTACCCTACAACTCTGAAATTCCATGGGAAATATGGAATCTGCCCTTAACTCCACTAAGCCCCTAACTCGAGTTTGCTGCAAGGGTTGGAGTCTCTGTCTCTGTTATGCCATAGGGCACTAGGTCAGCGTATAGTCCCTCTAGGGGATGTAATGAACCAGTATCGGTAAAATGTAATTTTAGGCTAAGAGTTACTTGAACTCAAGCCTTCTTCGGGAAACCACCTAACCCTCTTTAAACCCATTTTAGCTCTTCAAAACATGTTTTCTCTGAGAAATCAAGTCTGAAACTCTTACTTTGTTATGGCATACATTTATATGGTATCATCATACCATTGACTTACAAGTCGAATATCGAAGCCATAAGATATCATATTATAATCTCTTCTTTCAAAATATAAATTTTATACCACCATACTTAAAACAGTCAAGAAGACTCATACTTCAAAACATTTACCAAACTATGCAAAGATAGTTCTTTTCAACGTTTCAACAAATATGTGGTGGTCGTGAAGTTTGTGACAATTCATGCAACTCTTTCTCTTTATATCTTCAACATTTTTAATATGTAAAATCACCTCTATTAAATCCAAAACCATAATCAAGTCGTAAACTAAATTCAAGACATTCTTATCATACTTCTCAAAATGAAATTGTGTAGTTCATAGCACATATAGTAACAAACATCTTAACAACAAGAGAGGGATTTTTTTAATAAAATCATGCTCTCAATTCAACCTTCAATCTCAATTTCTCTCTCTCTCTCTCTCTCTCTCTCTCTCTCTCTATATATATATATATATATATATATATATATATATATATATATATATATATATAAGTATTAATCGCTTTAAGGGGAAAGGCCTCAAAGCCAAAACAACAATATCATTAGGAAATTCATGATGCATAATTGAAAACATAAATTCCAAAATCCCTTTTATAAATTTCATAATTTTTCAATGTTTAAATATTGATGAAACAATTCCCTTATGCCCATGTAGTTTTAGAAAAAACCCCAAGTACCTTAAATTTCTTAGGAGGAAAAGTGGAACTCGGATCTTTCTTAAGTTCTTGAAATTTTTGACTTCCAAGATGACTCTTGATCTATTGGGGAAGGACTAGGGCTTTTTATTTGAGATGATAAGAGTAGTTTCTGATGATATTTTTCCCTAAACACTCTTTAATTTTGTATTATGGCAGAGTTATGGCGAAGGAAAATGACTGAATTGACCTCCACAAGGCTAGTTATTTAAAAGAATTCATAAACTAGGCACCGACGTGCCAATCGATGCGATGCGTCGATATCGCGTCGGTTCACTACTTCATCGATGTGGCGCATCGACTTCGCATCGATTCATTATTTTCAACAACCAAACACACCTCTAACGTTGTTCGAAAAATCCAAAACTTCCCCGACACATCCCTTTTACTCTCCCAAACATGAAACAACTTAAAAATTAACTCTTCGGGGTCGGGAAGGTCAAAAATAAAATCATCAAAGGCTAGGGGTTCAAAATGTGACTAAGTCCTTTTGACACATAGAAAATTTTTTAGAAGATTGACCCTTCCAAGTATACTACAATGTGATATTAAGTCGAGAAAATCACGGGGTGTTACACAAATCTGTTGTCACTGCTCATTTTTTCATTCGATACATCGATCAATAAATATTGATTAAAGTCAACTATATGGCTCTGAAAGCTACTAAAAACTACAATAACACATAAGTCATGCCAAAATGCATAAAAAATTATGCCAATATTCTCCACACCCCCAAAATACCACAAAACCATCATGAGGAGGGATAAAATAGTCAAATCATAAAGAAATGAGTATTTCAAAAAAATTGCCAAAAATCAAGTCGTTACATTTAAGGGAACTCGCAAGAGAGTGTCTCCCTTGCCCAGATGAGATATGTTTATTGATCGCTCAAGTTAACATTCCATACTAATAGCATGGTATAAAAAAATTTCCTCAAAGTGGATAAGATGTTGGATTCCATGCTAGGTCACATGGTTTATATAGGTTATAATAATCTCTCACAAAAGTAATAATTTCATAAACTAAGTTTAATGGCTCACAAGCTTTATTTAGATGTGCTTTATGACTTATGATTATGATATTTTGTCTTGAATATCTTTCACAATCACAGTGAGTCTATTTACACTTAGAATACATGTTTTGTGATTCCTATCAGTATCAGTTTTACTTGTTCCGTTCACCAACACATACTCAGTATATTCCAAAAGTACTAACCACATATATATTTATATAGCTACATTATTTGATAATGTAGATGTTGGTGTTCTTCCTCAACAGTACGATTAGCTATGTTTACTACCTCCTATATCCTAACAGTTGGTGAGTCCTCATATTCTAAAGGTTAACATTATAATTATTTTAAATTTTTAGCTAATAAGTATAAGATCAGACTCTATGTTTTCATTTGAGTTAGTTAGGGTTTGTCCTAGTGGCTCTTTATTTTTCTTTAGAGGCTTGTCAGATGTAATACCCTGAATGTTTATAGCTCAGTCCAGCCCTTAGTACGGATGTAACAACCCTCCTGGTCATTTGTGAACTTTCCTCGTATTTTCTGTTTTCCCTCTCCCCATAGTTGGTGTACATGAATTATAACTCACGGGATAAGTCGTACCGATTCTTGAGGTGTTCGGAAGTTATTAGTTGGATTATTGAGTTTTAATAAATTTAAATTTTATTTCAGGCAACCTTTAGTCAAGACGACCTCGATTTAGAATTTGGATATTTTTAATAGTGTCAGAACATATTTTTTAGTCAATTTATATATTTTATTTATTTCTATGGAGCTCCAAATAAATTTTGAAGATATATTAGAAATTTTGAATATTATAATAATTTATTTGGTTAGTGATTTAATGAGTCAAAGTCTTAATTTATTTTTTTATGGAGTTAATACTAGAATAAATTAAGTATAGGATTGACAATAAATATAACAACATCAATAAAGAACAAAAGTGGGGAGGAAGAGGGTTATGAGAGTTACATTTTCAATTGTGCTGTCATGGAAAAGGCTGCTCGAAGGCTACAAGTGAGATTTAGTTGGTATATACATGATATGAGTATATTCATTTATTTAAGTTGGGAAGCAAACCTTAGAATGGCTTGGAAATCATGTAAAGGGTAATGTTTTCTTAAGATAAATATGCATATATAAAGATATAACAAGAAAAGAGAATGAAATCATGCTTTAATGATTGGAATTGATTAGAATATGTTGTATAAATGGAATTAGGCCACTGTGTCATTGGATTCTAGCCAATGGAATGTGGCGCAACCACTGTTCCTTCACACTATAAATTGAATCATTTTTTTAACGGAATAAGTTAACACTTTTGGATTATTTAGATTTCCGATCTAATTTTTAGAGTAAGAATTTATGAAGCGAGTGTCATTAAATATGTACTTTTATAGGGATTACATGTTGAAAGAAATTTTTAGCATTCCGAAACTCTGAGGAAGGGCAAGGTGCTTGTAGAATAACTATATTTGGATTCATTGGTTGAGGTAGGTTATGATTTAATTGGAGTTTAGACTTGACTTAATTGCATGTATGCTCCTAAATTGGATACTTATTTATTGGTATTAGGTCATGCTTAAAATTGTTGATGTTTGAATTGTTGATGCGTGTATAAATAATTATTGAAGTTTTACTTGATGGAATTGTCTTATAACTTTATGTGTACTTGTAAAACTTGGTACATTGTGTTGTATGCTATCAGGTTTGTGTAAATTTGATATTGATAATAGTTTTATAGGTTGGATTGAGTACCATGCCGGTATGGATATTTATATGTTGGATTGGGTACCATGCTGGTACGGATATGTATATGTTAGATCAGGTACCACACTGGTACGGATATATTTATGTTTGATTGGGTACCACACTGGTACGGATATTTATATGTTGAATCGGGTACCACACCGATATGGATATGTTTATATTGGATTGGGTATCACGCCGGTATGAATATATATATGTTGGATAGGGTACCACGCTGGTATGGATATGTTTATGTTGGATCGGGTACCACACCGGTACAGATATTTATATGTTGGATCGGGTACCACACCGGTATGGATATGTTTATGTTGGATAGGGTACCATGTCGGTACAGATATGTATATGTTGAATCGGGTACCACGCTGATATGAATATTTATATGTTGGATCGGGTACCACGCCGATATGGATATGTTTATATTGGATTGGGTACCACGCCGGTACGAATATATATATGTTGGATCGGGTACCAGCCGGTACGAATATATATATGTTGGATCGGGTACCACGCCGATACAAATATTTTATATTGGATTGGGTACTACGCCGGTACGGATATGTATATGTTGGATCGGGTGCCACGCCAGTACAGTACATGAACATAGATTTTTCTGTGCAGGTTATGCCTATTTGGGAAAAAATAAGTCCCATAGCATGTTACATATTTGTGTTGAGTCTATGGATATTTACAGTATGGTTGATACTTTTCATGGTTTTGTGGCTTGTTTGTGAGCAATGTTTGGTCTGTTATTGTTGTATTATTGATTCATTTAGTATTTGTTGTGTTATGATGCCTGTCTACTTGTTATTTGATTTATGTTGTGTATATGTTATTAAATTGAGTTGGCCTATGGTACCTACCAGTACATAGTGGTTTGTACTGATACTACCCTGTACTCTTTTTTTGTTGAGTGCAGAAAGTATTCTAGAGGCTCAGGCATGACCTCACCTCTAAAGTTTGATAATAGATCTTGATTAATGGTGAGCACTCCATCTCCAGGCTGCCATGGATCATCTTATTTATTCTTGTCCATCTTTGGACAATGAAACATTCTTTATTTACTTTATTTGTGGATATCTCTTTAGATATGATCCTTATTAGTATTTCTTGTACAATGACTTTCAGGTCTTGGGGATTTTAGTAAGTACTTTGTTTGACTTCCGCATTAATAACGATTAGTCTTGGATTATTGTTATTATGTTAATGTTATAATAATATCATCTTAATATTAACTAAGTGATTATGTAATGGTTTGGTTTAGATGGTTCTCCTACAAGAAGATTAGTGTGGGTGTCACTCATGGCCATTTGGGTCGTAACAAAGTTAGTATCAGAGCCCTAGGTTCTTCGATCTCATCGTACAAGAACATGTCTAGTAAAGTCTTGTGGAACGGCATGAAGACGTCTGTATTTTTCTTTGAGAGGCTATAGGACACTAGAAAAATTCAAATTCTTCTTTCTTACATATTATTAGTTGAATTCAATTGGTATCTGTTAATAAGAGCAATGTCAAGTAGAGTTTTGTAGATTGGTGTGTAGGGCCCCATACCCAATCTTTGTAAGGCTATACGGCATGTAGAAGTCATTTTTCTTTCTTTCTCTCTATCGTGCCGTCCTAATCTTGGACTACTAGATTGAATTCAATTGGTATCTAGACAATTTCAATTGGTATCTTAATAATTTTGAATAAAAATCTAGGAGATTCCAATTGGTATCTATTAATAAGGTCGAAAAGTTATTGTTAATAGGTAAAGACTTGTAAAAGTTGTGAATTTATTGATTGCTTGTGTTTGATGTTTGGCTAAACTTGAGTTGCTGATTTTTTGTCATTATTGTGAATTGTTTTTGTTAAGTGATGAAAATTGACTAAGTTGATTTTGTTGATAAATGTGATGGGATTATTTGATTTCTTGTTATTGTGAAACTAAAAATTCTATGGTGCTTACTTACTTTTTGTAGTATTATACTAATGAGATTGATGGTATGAGAATTAAGAGGATGATGTGAGAATATGATGTCAAGAAAAGATGGTGAAAAAGTAACATTATCTTTGAATTCCTTATGTGAACGAATTCTTAATGCTTGATAAAATAATGAATTTTAAATAAAAGTGACAAAAACTAGTAGAGGTTGTTGATACCTATAGATTTGATTGATGACTTTTCTAGAATGTGATATTGGTGATGAGACTGTCAATGACCTATAATCAATTTATTTTGTTTGTCCTTGCTTATGTGCTAGTGGTGTGGGGACCACTCTTGAGGTGATTAATAGTTAAGTAAAGTTCGTAGAAAAAATATTATTAGGTAGAAATAAGAATGACTCTGTATATCTTAAATTGGTGTTAGTGATATAAGAGAGGTTTGGCTTGACCATGAAGTATTTGTCATTGAAAAATATTGAGTTAGTGATTGTCAGGACATAATTTATAGCTGTGGATTTATGCATTAGGAAAAATCTTGAGAAGATAAATTATTATTGATTCGACCTTGTGGCTAAATTATGCATTTGTATGTCTTACAGAGTTGGCTGATAGGTGACACTTTTAGAGGATTGTAATTTCCATGATGGTGGCAATGCAAAATCATATGGCTTAGTTACACTCATAAAATAATTAAGAATGATCCTGAACGGGAGAACAAGTAAATTATTAAATGACATGATTGATTTTTCCTTGGGTGATACGTGGTGGATATTTCTTGTTTAGTGGTTAAGGTATGATGATTAGATGGATATTAACAATGTTGTGGAGGATAATGTGTTGTAGGCTTTATTTCTGTGGGACTCGTAAAATAGTATGTTTATACCCTTTTTTAATCCTATTGCTTTTCCTCTCTAGTTTAGATTAGTTGTAGCGTGGTTAGGATGTAAACCTATGTTTGGGATGTGGTTTTAGCATTTGAAGCATGATTTGTATATTTAGCCTTATTGAGCTAGTGTGGTAGTCTTGAAAATGAAATTTGGGTAGAGTTGACTTGAGTAACTTGTTTCTAGTCGAAGTAGCTATCTTAGGCTTGAATATGGCTTACTTGACAGATAGAAGATGAACTAGATACCTTAGCCTAGTATGGGGCATAGTTGTGCTCAATTATGAAAATTGAGGAATAGAAGTGGGATCGTCTGCCCCACTTAGGCCGAAACTTTTGTTAAGTCTCGTGGACTTGGTTACGGATGTTAGACAAAGATGAGGCTAGGAAAACTTAGAATAAGGTACTGTGTAACTTGGTAACTTGTATTGATGTTCCAGGGTTGTGTCTTTTGAGCTATAGTTATCTTATTTCTTGTGGAAGCAATAATGAACCTTTAGAGATAGATATTTCTCCTAGACACATTATTTGGACTATAGAGATGCTATTTCCTCTTAGATATGCAAATTGGCCTAGAGAGCTTATATTCCTCATAGTGATGATGTATGTGACCTATCGATATAAGATATGCTATAGACGATTACATGTCTATCTATATTATGCCTCCAATATGTGAGATACCTCCTATAGGTGAGATGATTAGAGATATGGTACGACTTATAAATATGATTATTGATATGAGTTTTAGTTATGTATAGGGCCTAAGGACGTGATTATGATGTTGTGACTATTTTAAATAAATTAATGGGCCAAGGGTGGTGTTATGATAATGTTTGAATCTTCAAGGAGTGTTTATCAGTGTAATGGATACAATTACAGTTTACGAATACATATATGTTTGTATACACATCTCTCCGGTGTAGGACAAAGGAAGATCCGGTATGTTTCTTACGACTTTATTGATTGAATATTGGTGATGACATGCATAGATTTGGTACATTCATGAGTATTATATCGGTTATTGATGTGATTGTAGCTGAAATATGATTTTACGATTGTTCTGCCTAATTAACAGTTAAGCTATGCGGTAACTAGTTGCCTATTGGGAGACTATAGCACTTGATGGCTAGGAATCTAATGTATTAGTTAATGAATCTTGCTTAATTGAAACATAGTAGCTAGCGATGGTTAATATGTGACTTATGGTGAGGTTGGGTCTAGCATAGGTGAAGATTAGTTAGTATTGATGACTAAGTTTGTGATGTCGATTAGTCGATAAATGAGGAGTTGTGTGTTAATGAGGCTAGATAAGAAGAAATGTCGGTAATAAGAGGTGACTAGTTAATAACTTTGAATAGTTGCTAAATGGTTAACTAATGAATAGTTAAGCAAGGATTAGTTGGTAAACGATTGTTAGATAATGAATGGTGCCAATTAATAAAAGATGGTTAGGTGACAAGTAGAAATGCGTTGTCCAGTAATGATTAACGGATATAGGATGATTAGTTGATAATAATGAATGGTGGATAAATGACGATTTTGGTCTACTGATGAACCTTGAATAGATGTTATATGTTGGCTATTAAATAAATAGTGGTTAGTTGTTATCCCATGAATAAGGATTATGTGAAGGATAATGTTTAGGCTAATAACTAGAGGTTATCTGATGACTAGCGAACTAGTAATTCTATTATAATAAGTGATGGTTAGCTAATAACGAGTAGTTGGAAAGTATTGACTATATAGATATTCTATGGTGATGTCTATTCTTGTATGAGTAATTTAGTGTATGTTATTTTGTAATAACTATTATGATGATATGTTGATATTCGGCATGGTCGGAGGTTGATTACGATGATGATGGTCCTGATGAGGACAGTTATGATGAGTTGTGATATTGATTATGTACTTTGCATTCATCCCTGCATTCACATCACCTATCACCAATATGCACCTAAATTTATCAGCCAATATAGAACAGTTACACATATATATGGATGAAGAATATGCCTTGTGTTGTTGTATGTTGATTGAACCTTCCGAGTCTAGGTTGATGGGGGTACGCATAGGTTCGGCTAGGTATTTGGTTGTCCGTAAGTTGAGGACTAAGAAGATTGCGTCTGTGAAGGTCTAGTTAAAAAATAGTCCTATTGAAGAGGCCATTTGGGAGACCAAAGAAGACACGAGTTGCAAGTATCCACATCTTTTTGATGATTTCGGGAATTCTTTAGTTTCCTTTCTTGTCGATTGTTTGCCCGTTTGGGGACGAAAAGTTGTTTAATTGGTATCTGATGTAATGACCCTCCTTGTCGTTTGTGAAGTTGCCTCATCTTTTCTATTTTTTCTCTCCCCATAGTTGGTGTACATGAATATGACTCACGGGATGAATAGTACCAATTCTTAAGGTGTTCGGAAGTTATTGAAGTTATTGGTCGGATTATTGAGTTTTAATAAATTTAAGTTTTATTTCAGGCAACCTTTGGTCAAGACCACCTCGATTTAGAATTTGGATATTTTTAATAGTGTTGGAACATATTTTTTGTAGTCAATTTATATATTTAATTTATTTCTATGGAGATCAAAATAAATTTTGAGGATATATTAGAAATTTTAAGTATTTTAAATAATTAATTTGGTTAGTGATTTAATGATTCAGAATCTTAATTTATTTTCTTATGGGGTCAATACTAGAATAAATTAAGTAGAGGGTTGACAATAAATATAACAACATCAGTAAAGAACAAAAGTGGGGAGGAAGAGGGTTGCGAGAAATACAGTTTCAATTGTGCTGTCCTGCAAAAGGCTGCTCGAAGGTTACAAGTGACATTTAGTTGGTATATACATAGTATGAGTATATTCATTTATTTAAGTTGGGAAGCAAACTTTAGAATGGCTTGGAAAATCGTGTAAAGGGTAATGTTTTCTTAAGATAAATATGTATATATATAGATATAACTAGACAAGAGAATGAAATCATGCTTTAATGATTGGAATTGATTAGAATATATTGTATAAATGGAATTAGGCCACTGTGTCAATGGATTCTAGGCAATGGAATGTGGCGCAGCCACTATTCTTTCACACTACAAATTGAATCATTTATTTTACGGAATCAGTTACCACTTTTGGATTATTTAGATTTCTGATCTAATTTTTAGAGTAAGAATTTATGAAGCAAGTGTCATCAAATGTGTACTTTTATAGGGATTATATGTTGAAACAAATTTTGAGCATTCTGAAACTCTGAGGAAGGGCAAGGTGCTTGCGGACTAACTGTATTTGGATTCACTGGTTGAGGAAGGTTATAGTTTAATTGGAGTTTAGAATCGACTTAATTGCATGTATGCTCCTAAATTGGATACTTGTTGATTGATTTTCGGACATGCTTGAAATTGTTGATGTTTGAATTGTTGATACGTGTATAAATGATTATTGAAAATTTACTTGACGAAATTGTCTTATGAATTTACGTATACTTGTAAAACTTGGTACATTGTGTTGTACGTTGTGGGGTTTGTGTAAATTTGATATTGATAATACTTGTATATGTTGGATCGGGTACCACGCCGGGACGGATATTTATATGTTAAATCGGCTACCATGCCATTACGGATATGTATATGTTGGATTGGGTATCACGCCGGTACGGATATGTTTATGTTGGATCGGGTACCACGCTGGTACGGATATTTATATATTGGATTGGGTACCACACCGGTACGGATATGTTTATGTTGGATCGGGTACAACGCCGGTATGGATATGTATATATTGGATCAGGTACCACGCCGGTACGGATATGTTTATGTTGGATCGGGTACCAGGTCGTTACAGATATTTATATGTTGGATCGGGTACCACCCCGGTACGGATATGTTTATGTTGGATCGGGTACCACGTCGGTACGGATATGTCTATGTTGGATCGGGTACCACGTCGGTATGGCTATTTATATGTTAGATTGGGTACCACGTCGGTACGGATATGTTTATGTTAGATAGGGTACCACAATGGTACAAATATATATATGTTGGATTGGGTACCACGCCGGTACGGATATGTATTGTTGGATTGGGTACCGCACCGGTATGGATATTTTTATGTTGGATTGAGTACCACGTCGGTACGGATATGTATATGTTGGATCGGGTACTACGCCGGTACGGTACATGAACATAGATTATTCCATACAGGTCATAACTATTTGGGAAAAAATAAGTCTCATAGCATGTGTGTACATAATTGTGTTGAGACTGTGGATGTTTACAGTATGGTTGATACTCTTCATGGTTTTGTGGCTTGTTTGTGAGCAGTATTTGATCTGTTATTGTTGTATTATTGATTCATTTAGTATTTGTTGTGTGATGATGCCTGTCTACTTGTTATTGATTTATGTTTTGTACTTGTTATTAAAGTGAGTCGGCCTTTGATACCTACCAGTACTTAGTGGTTTGTACTGATACTACCCTGTACCCTTCTTTTGCTGAGTGCAGAAAGTGTTCTAAAGGCTCAGGCATGACCTCACCTCTAAAGTTTGATAGCAGATCTTGATCCAAGGGTGAGCACTCTAACTCCAGGCTGCCATGGATCATCTTTCTATTCTTGTCCATCTTTGGACAATGAAACATTCTTTATTTACTTTATTTCTAGATATCTCTTTAGACATGATCTTTATTAGTAGTTCTTGTATGATGACTTTCGGGTCATGCGGATTTTAGTAAGTAGTTTGTTTGACTTCCGCATTAATAATGATTTGTCTTAGATTATTTTTATTATGTTAATGTTATAATGATATCATCTTAATATTAACTACGTGATTAGGTAATGGTTCGGTTCAGATGGTTCTCCCACAGGAAGATTAGTGTGGGTGATACTCATGGCCATTTGGATCGTGACAACGTACTTGTAACACTTAGACTTTGATAAAAAATAAAGTTAAGAGTTGAGGGACGTAGTCATTTTGACTCCCTTTAAACTTCAAAGGTTTAAAAGTTGACCCTTCTGGCTCCAAGATAGTGTTGTTTGAGTTAAATCATTTTCAAGGGTGAAAATAGCATGTCTCGGGTAAGTTTTGAAATTTTTGGATGAGGATTGGATAGCATTCAAATTGGAAAAATAGTAGCTCACTACGATTAGCCACATCGCAGTGAGTATCGCGGTGAGGAGGCCACCGCATTGCGGTGGCGGTCAAATCGACATTTGTCAATTTTCAGAGGATCACCGTGATTGCACCGTGTCGCGGTGAATCCTAAAATAACAATTGTCATAATCCAGTAAGTCACCGCGATTCCACCACGTCGCAATGGGTATCGCGATGACCCACTACCGCATTGCGGTGGGGCCTTAATTGGAGTTCCAGTTGCGGGATTTTAAATTCCAAGGGCAATTTTGTCTTTCATCAAGCCACCAAATCATGTAAACAAAGGATTTATCATAATATTGAGTAAAATATGCTTATTACTCATCAAATCCCTCTCAATTAAAACCCTAGGCTTCAACATTCAACTTCAAGAATCCCCAAATTTCCACCCTTCTTTTCCCAAAATAGTTCAAAATTCAAGGTTCTCAATTCAAGAATTCCAAGAATCAACCTTCAAGAGAACAAATAGGATCTAAAAATCAAGCTTCTTCATCTAGTTCATCAATTAAGGTATGAGGGGTTTTGAACAAGGATAAATCTTTCATCCTTCTTCTCAAACTAATTTTAATTACAAATGTACATGATTTTATATGAATTTCAATTTAGGCCCCATACCCATTTATTGCTATATGAAGATTTTGATGTTCTAAGTGATTTTAATTTTGAATGGCATGTTTACTCTTATAAATTCACGCATATGACTATATTTTCCAGATTTTAAGTTGAATTATGAATATTTACATTATCAAGCATGAACATTATGAAGTTTTGACATGAAATTTAAGCATGGGTTATCTGGCCCTAGTTGAATATTGTTATTTCAAGAATGATTATGCTTTTAAGAGTCTCGTGATATGTTTATAGAATGCTTTGAATAAAGATTTGATCTTTTGATCTTTAGCTCAGATTGGATTCCACTTTACAGCTTAAATTTAGTTTTGATTGAACAGATGCACGGTTAACTTTTAGTATGAAATATTATTACTTTTAAAAGTGGATTTCCTACAGAATGAGCATATATATTAAAGGGAGTTGAACATAGCACCGAAAGTATGGGTTTAGCGCATCCTACTTCCTAGAACTATGAGCCAATGTAGGTACAAATTCAGTATTCCCATTTCTATATGGATGATAGTTACAGATGTGATTAATTAGCTTTATTTATACTCCCTGGCAAGAGTATGAAACCTCTCCCCAATGTAAGGTTTTCCCCTTAGGGGAATGAAATATTAAAATCCATGAAAGCTCACATGGTTTATATCGGTTAAGAGAAGTTCCCTACTAGTAAAGAACAATAGAAAAACTTTTAAAAGAATTTTCTTAACTGTAAAGATCTTTAGAATAGTTTTAGAAGTATTTTTCCTACAGCTTAACGAAAAAGAATGACAGATAGCAGTTCAACTTTTAGACTTTAAATATGATGGCTCGCCAGGTTTATGCAGTATGTTTTATTATTCATGATTTATGATTTTCATCTTCTAGTTATTCCAGCCATGTGAGTCATCACATACAACATGCATATTCTATGAATTTTTATATCATTTAGATATTGATTTACTGTGTATTCTCCCCCATATACTTAGTACATCCTTAAAGTTCTGATCCGCATATATGTCAATGTGAAACATTATCTCATAATGTAGGTTCAGGTGCTCAGTATCAGTAGCATAAGTGATTTCGGGCATCTCTATCTACATCCATACAATTGGTGAGTCCTTATGGTTCGAGGGCCCATTTATCCAGATTTTCAGCCTTCCTAGTGTTTGATTAGTTTCTTACAATTTAGTCCGAGTCAATTGGGGATTTGTCCCAATGGCTCTCTAGTATCTTTGTAGTAGAGGATTGTCGGACTATTAGCTATTATTTTTAGACTTTCCACATTTGTTATCCAGACAGTATATTCAGTTGATCTCAGATAGTTTTAATATAATTTAGTATTGATGCTTGATCTGTTTACCTTAATGGGAGTTATAGACTTAGTAGAAGGATTACAGGGTTAGCTTAAGGCTACTCGTAGTTTGAGCACCATGTGGTATCTCAGGACTAAGTTCTGGGGTGTTACAAACTTGGTATTAGAGCCTAAGGTTTAGAGAGTCCAAGGAAATCAGACAAGCCACGTTACATAGAGTCTTGATCATGGGTGTGATAAGAAAGAGGCTATTAGACGTTTTAGGAAATCATCTCTTTTCTTTCTAAATCTATCTTTCTTACAACTATCTTTATCTGCTTTTAACTCATGCTCTTTCATAACATAATATGCCTCCTCATAGAGCTAGTGCCCGTAGGAATGATAACCAACTACTCCAGCCTATTGATTCTTTGAATGAGAATATTTCATGCCAAATTTTGGGCTGCCTTTCAGGAATTGGCCCAAGCTGTGACTGCTAATATCTAGGCCAATAATCAGGTGGTAGTTTTGCGTCAACAAGAGGGTGATTTAGCTACAGCCAGACTTCATGACTTCTTGAGAATGAATCCGCCTGAATTCATTGGGTCAAAGGTAGGTAAGGACCTACAGTTTTATCTTGATGAGGTACAAAAAATAACCCAAGTTATGTATATTACTGAAGAGGAGAGTGTGGAATTGTCTTTTTATAGGTTAAAGGATGCTTCTTATGATTGGGTTGTTATGTGGAAGAAAGGTAGGGGTGAGACTGTAGCTCCCATGAGTTGGTAGATTTTTCAGGATGCTTTTCTAGATAGGTTTTTTTTGTATGAGTTAAGGGAAGAAAATATTGAGGAGTTCATGAACTTGAGGCAGGGCTCAATGACAGTGAAAGAGTACTGCCTTACGTTCAACCAGTTGTCTAAGTATACTTTTAAGTTGATAGCTGACACTAGATCTAGTATGAGTAAGTTTGTTACTGGAGTGTTTGGATTGGTAGTCAAGGATTGTAGGACTGCCATGATTATTAGAGATATGTATCTTGCTAGATTGATGACTCATGCCTAACAGATTGAGGAAGAAAAGTTAAAGTGGAGAGATAAAGAAAATAAGAAGGCTAGAACTGGGCAGATTGAGTTTGGTCAATCAAGATTTGCAGGAGAAAATTATTCGTAGTTTCAGATTCGTCCACCTTTTCCAGCGCCATCTTCAGCTAGTGCCCCTGTACCCAGAAGTAAGAAGGAATAGTAGTGTAAGACTTCTATGTCCATATCTCAGAATAGTGTGGGTGGAAGGCCTAGTTATCCTTCATGTGCTAGATGTGGTAACAATTATCTTGGTATGTGCTTGTTGGTTCAGAAAGGTTGCTTTGGATATGGTCAGTTAGGCCATAGTATCAAGGAGTTCCCGTATGTAAAGCAAGAAAGAAGGGATGTTCATCTCCAAACTCAGGTTACTAGTGCACCAGCTCCCCTAGATCGCCCAATCCCTCCTTAGGTCGCATCATCCAGCACTGGTGGCGCTCAGCGCCAGAATTGGTTGTATGATTTACCATCCCATTATGAGAAAGAGAGCTCCCCAGATGTTTTTACTGGTATGCTTCGTGTCCTTCATCTTGAGATTTCTGTGTTGTTGGACCTTGGGTCAAGTTTCTCTTATGTGACCCTACTAGTTCCAGTTAATTTTGAAATAGGTCCTGAAAAGATCCTAGAGCCCTTCTTGGTTTCTATTTCAGTTGGTGAGTTAGTTGTTGCCAAACAAATTTATATAAAGTGTCCCATTACTATCCTTCATAAGATAATGCTAGCAGATTTGATAAAATTAGACATGGTTGACTTTGAACTTATTCTTGGTATGGATTGGCTCTATTATTACTATGCATGCATAGATTTTTACACCCGAGTGGTGAAGTTTTAGTTTCCTGATGAGCCAGTCTTTGAGTGGGAAGGCAATTCAGTGTCTACCAAGAGTCATTTCATATCTTATATGAAGGCTAGAAGGTTGATATCTAAAGGGTGTATCTATCATCTAGTTCGAGTCAAAGACACTAAGTCTGAGACTCTCATAGTTCAGTCAGTCCGCCTAGTCAATGAATTTCCTTATGTGTCTCCCAAAGATTTGCCAGGGATACCTCCCGATAAGGAAATAGATTTCAGAATTGATCTTCTTCCTGATACTCAACCCATCTTCATTCCTCTATATCATATGACTCCTGCC
The DNA here is from genome assembly GCF_002878395.1 of Capsicum annuum. Lineage (NCBI taxonomy): Eukaryota > Viridiplantae > Streptophyta > Magnoliopsida > Solanales > Solanaceae > Capsicum > Capsicum annuum. The sequence continues at coordinate 8,304,270 of NC_061120.1, read as the reverse complement.
GAGCTTAAAGAGTTAAAAGAGCAACTCAAAGACTTCTTAGATAAGGGTTTCATAAGTCCCAGTATTTCTCCATGAGGCGTTCCTGTCCTATTCATGCATAAGAAAGATGGTTCCTTGAAAATGTGCATTGACTATCGTCAGTTGAATAAAGTCACAGTCAAAAATAGATATCCTCTCTCTAGAATCGATGACTTTTTTGATCAAATCCAAGGTGCAAGTTATTTCTCTAAGATAGACCTTAGATTCGGCAATCATTAGATTCGAGTAAGAGAATGTGATATCTCGAAGACAACTTTCAGAACCTATTATGGCCATTTTGAATTGTTAGTCATGTCTTTTGGGCTGACAAATGCCCCAAAAGCCTTCATGGACTTGATGAACCATGTGTTCAAATAGTACCTAGACATGTTTGTCATAGTCGTTATCGATGATATCCTTGTCTAATCCCGTAGTGAGGATGATCATGCAGACCATCTTAGAATTGTGTTGCGAACTCTTGGAGATTACCAGTTGTTCGCCAAATTCAACAAATGTGAATTTTGGCTAAGGTAAGTAGCTTTCCTTGATCATATTATTTCCAGTGATGATATTAGAGTTGATCCCCAGAAGACTGAAGTAGTGAAAAACTGGCCTAGACCCATTTCTCCACTAAACATCAGAAGTTTCTTGGGTTTAGATAACTATTACTAATGGTTTGTTAAGGGGTTTTTATCCATTATGTCTCTTATGACCCGATTGAATCAGAAGAAAGTTAAGTTTCAATGGTTAGATTCTTGTGAGAAGAGGTTTTAGGAGTTAAAGACTCAACTCACTTCATTCCCAATCTTAGCATTACCTGATGGTACAGATGGATTCGTTGTGTATTGTGATACTTCTTGAGTTGGCTTGTGTTGTTTTTTGATCCAAAGAGGCAAGGCAGCTTAAGCCTCACGAAAAGAACTATCCTACTCATAATCTTGAGTTGGCTGCCATTGTGTTTGCTTTGAAAATATAGAGGCACTATCTTTATGGGATGTATGTTGATGTGTTTACGAACCATAAAAGTTTGCAGTATGTGTTTACGCAGAGAGATTTAAATCTTCATCAGATAATGTGGCTAGAATTGTTGAAAGATTATGACATGAGTGTTTTGTATCATTCGGGCAAGGCCAATGTTGTAGAAGATGCCCTTAATAGATTGTCTATAGGTAGTGTTGCTCATGTGGAGAGTGATAGGAACGAGGTAGTTCGGGAAGTTCATCGATTATCTAGATTGGGTATTCATTTAGTGGATTCGACTGAGGGTAGCATGTGGGTGCAAAGTAGTGTAGAATCCTCCTTAGTTTCTGAGGTGAAGGAGAAACAAGATCAAGATCCCATCTTAGTTAAGTTAAAGGAGTCGATTGGAGAACATAAGGAGGAGGTTTTCTCCCAATGGGGAGATGGCGTGTTGAGATACCAGTGTAGATTGTATGTGTCGTGCAGTTATAATTTGAGACAGCAGGTTATGGATGAAGCGCATGGTGCGCATTACTCTATTCATCCTGATGCTACTAAGATGTACTCAGATTTGCGGGAGATCTATTGGTGGAGTGGTATGAAGAATGATATTGCAGAGTTCGTAGCTAAATTATTCAGTTTGTCAACAGGGTAAGGTAGAGCACTAAAGGCCTGGTGGTACCTTTGCAAGAGTTCAGTATTCCTACTTGGAAGTGGGAAGAGGTGAACATGGATTTCATAACCGGGTTATTCGTTCGCGACGTCAGCATGATTCGATTTGAGTTATAGTAGAAAGGTTGACAAAATTAGCCTATTTCCTGCCAATCCATATGTCCTACTTAGCTAAAGATTGTACTAAGATGTATATTAGAGAGTTGGTCAGATTGCATGGAGTTCCTTCATCTATCATTTCAAATAGGGGTATTCAGTTTACCTCTCACTTTTGGAAGGCCTTTCAGAAGGGTCTTGGTACCCAAGTCCATCTTTTTTCAGCTTTTTATCCTCAGACAGATGGTCAGACATGGAGGACCATTCAGACTCTAAAAGATATGTTAAGGGCATATGTGCTTGATTTTAAAGGTAGTTGGGATGAGCATTTTCCATTGATTAAGTTTGCCTATAATAACAGTTACTATGCTAGCATTCAGATGGCCCCATTTGAGGCACTTAATGAGAGAAAATATAGATCACCTGTTGGTTGGTTCAAAGTGGGTAAGGCCGGCCACGTTGATAGGGCTATATGTGGTGTTAGAAGCTATGGAGAAAGTCCAGTCGATTCAAGAAAGTTTGAAAACAGCTCAAAGTCATCAAAAATTGTATGCAGATATGAGAAAAATAGATGTTAAGTTTGAAGTCGGCGACTTAGTTTATTTGAAAGTGTCACCCATGAAGGGGGTAAAGAGATTTGGCAAAAAGAGGAAGCTTAGTCCTCGCTAGGTTGTCCCTTTCAAAATATTGAGCCGTGTAGGGAAGATAGCATATGAACTTGAGTTGTTTGTATATTTGTCCTCCGTTCACCCCGTATTCCATATGTCCTTGTTAAAGAAGTGTATTGGTGATCCAGCGGTTGTAATACCCTTAGAAAGCACAGATATTCATGAAAGCCTCTCTTATAAAGAGATTCCAGTTGAGATCCTTGATCCCCAGATTCGTAGACTAAGGAACAAAGAAGTTCCCTTGGTCAAAGTTCTTTGGTAGAATCAATCCATTGAGGGAGCAACTTGGGAAGCAGCAACAGATATGCAAACCAAGTAACCTCATCTCTTTACTGCAGATTTAGATTTGAATCAAGGTAACAAGTTTCCCCAGATCATCTCTTTTACATTCTAAGTTTCAGCTTTACATAGCAATTCTTTTGATAATTCTTGCACTTGCAAACCAGTTTAGTCATGCTTTGAGTTGTGCATACAAGTTATAGCCTCAGGTTTTCAGCATCTCAGCTTCATTAGTTGCATTCGAGGATGAATGTTCCCAACAGGAAGATATTATAATACCTCAAATGTTTCTAGCTCAGTCCAGCCCTTAGTACGTACTTGTAGCACTTAGAATCTAAAAAAAATAAAGTTGAGTTGAGGGACTTAGTCATTTTGACTCCTTTTAAACTTTAAAGATTTTAAAGTTGACCCTCCGGGCTCCGAGACAATGATGTTTGAGTTAAATCATTTTCAGGGGTGAAAATAGCATGTCTCGGGTAAGTTTTGGAATTTTCAGACGAGGATTGGATCGCATTCGAATTGGAAAAATAGTAGCTTACCGTGATTAGGTCGTATCACGTTAAGGAGGCTACCGCATTGCAGTGGAGGCCAAATCGACATTTCTCAATTTTTAGAGGGTCACCACGATTGCACCGCATCGCGGTGAATCCTAAAATAACAATTGTCACAATCCAGTAAGTCACCGCGATTCCACCGCGTCGCAATGGGTATCGCGATGACCCACTACCACATCTCGGTGGGGCCTTAATTGGCGTTCCAGTTGCGTGATTTTAAATTCCAAGGGCAATTTTGTCTATCATCAAGCCCCCAAATCATGTAAACAAAGGATTTATCATAATATTGAGTAAAATATGCTCATTGCTCATCAAATCCATCTCAATTAAAACCCTAGGCTTCAACATTCAACTTCAAGAATCCCCAAATTTCCACCCTTCTTTTCCCAAAATAGTTCAAAATTCAAGGTCCCCAATTCAAGAATTCTAAGAATCAACCTTCAAGAGCACAAATCGGATCTCAAAATCAAGATTCTTCATCTAGTTCATCAATTAAGGTATGTGGGGTTTTGAACAAGGATAAATCTTTCATCCTTGTTCCCAAAACTAATTTTAATTACAAATTTACATGATTTTACATGAATTTCAATTTAGGATCCATACCCATTTATTGCTACATGAAGATTTTAATGTTTTAAGTGATTTTAATGTTGAATGGCATGTTTACTCTCGTAAATTCATGCATATGACTATATTTTCCAGATTTTGAGTTGAATTATGAATATTTACATTATCAAGCATGAACATTATGAAGTTTTGACATGAAATTTAAGCATGGGTTATCTGGCCCTAGTTGAATATTGTTATTTCAAGAATGATTATGCTTTTAAGCGTCCCATGATATGTTTATAGAATACTTTGAATAAAGATTTGATCTTTTGATCTTTAGCTCAGATATGGATTCCACTTTACAGCTTAAATTTAGTTTTGATTGAACAGATGCACGGTTAGCTTTCAATATGAAATATTATGACTTTTAAAAGTGGATTTCCTACAGAATGAGCATATATATTATAGGGAGTTGTACATAGCACCAAAAATGTGGGTTTAGCGCATCCTACTTCCTAGAACTATAAGCCAATGTAGGTACAGATTTAGTATTCCCATTTCTATATGGATGATAGTTACAGATGTGATCACTTAGCTCAAGTTATACTCCTTGGTAAGAGTATGACACCTCTCCCCAATGTAAGGTTTTCCCCTTAGGGGAACGAAATGTTAGAATCCATGATAGCTCACATGGTTTGTGTCGATTAAGAGAAGTTCCCTACTAGTAAAGAACAATAGAAAGGCTTTGAAAAGAATTTTATTAACAGTAAAGATCTTCAGGATGGTTTATGAAGTATTTTTCCTACAGCTTAACGGAAAAGAACGACAGATAGCAGTTCAACTTTTAGACTTTAAATATGATGGATCACCAAATTTATGCAGTATGTTTTATTATTCATGATTTATGATTTTCAACTTTTAGTTATTTCAGCTATGTGAGTCATCACATATAGCATGCATATTCTATGAGTTTTTATAACATTAAGATATTGATTTTCTGTGAATTCACCCTTATATACTCAGTACATCCTCAAAGTACAGATCCACATATATGTCTATATGCTACATTGCCTCATAATGTAGGTTCAAGTGCTTAGTCTCAACAGTGTAAGTGATTTTGGGCTTTTCTATCTATATACCTACAGTTTGTGAGTCCTTGTGGTTCAAGGACCCATTTATCCAGATTTTTAGCTTTCCTATTTTTGATTAGTTTTTTACAATTTAGTCAGAGTTAGTTGGGGGTTTTTCCCAATGGCTCTCTAGTTTCTTAGTAGTAGAGGCTTGTCGGACTACTAGTAATTATTTTCAGACTTTTGTTATTTGTTATCCAGATAGTATATTCAGTTGATCTCAAACAATTTTGATATAATTTAGTATTGATTCTTGATCTTTTTACCTTAATGGGAGTTATAGACTTAGTAACAGGCTTACAGGGTTAGCTTAAGGCTACTTATAGTCTTGAGCATCGTATGGCATCTCGGGACTAGGTTCTGGGGTGTTACATCAGAACCTGTCAAATGTCTTCTTTTGGGAATTTGGACTTTTAATTTTTGTTTCGTTTATCTTGTTTAATCAATATGGATATTCCAAGTGATATTTTGTTTAAATTTAAAGTTCTAGATTATATTTATACAAAATGTTTCTTATTCAGTGCTAAGTGCGTACTATGGGTTAGCTTTGGGGCTTGCATCGTGTGAAATTAAGGGGGTAGTCTTGGGTCACTACAAACTTCATATCAGAGCCTAAGGTTTTAAGAGTCCTATGAAGTCTAAAAAGATGCGTTATGTAGATTATTGATCATGAGTGTGAAGTATGCCAAACTTATGAGCGAGAGGCTATGAAACGTATTAGGAATCATGCCTTCTTTCTTAATCTCTATCGTGCTTTGAAGTTATCTCTATATAATCCAACTCATGCTTTCAAGTGACAAAGAATGCCTCATGTAGACCTTATGCCTGCAAAAATAGGGACCAACCAGTCCCACCACTACACGTAAACCCTTTGAATAAGAATGTCTCAGTTGCTAAGTTTTGAGATGCCTTTCAGGTGTTGTCTTAGGTATTGAATGCTAATAATCATGCTAATCAACCAATGAGAATCGTAATTCAGTAAAATGGTAACTTAGTTATAACCAGAGTTAGGGATTTCATGAGAATGAATTTACTCAAGTTCTTTGGTTCTTTAGGTCAAAGATGAATAAGGATCTATAGTTTTTCATTAATGGGATAAATACAATTACTCAAATTATGCATGTCATAAAAGAGGAGAGTGTGGAATTGGCATCCTATCATCTGAAAAATGTTGTTGGTGACTTAAGTTACTGGTGGGAGGAAGGCAAGGTTGAAGGTATATCTCCAATGACTTATAGTGTATTTCAAATGACTTTTTAGCTAGGTTCTTTCCTTGTGAGATGAGGGAGACTAAGGTGAATCCAATTATCTCAAGTTCACCTAGCTATCTAAATATGCACCGGAGTAGTTGTTGGATTCCAGGGTTCGTGTAAGTGAATTTGTCACTAGAGTGTCTGACTTTGTGGTGAAGGAGTGTAGGATTTTCATGTTGATTGGGGATATGAATATTACTTGATTGATGACTCATCTCAAGAGATTGAGGTTGAGAAAATAAAGAAAAGATAAAAGGAGACTAAGAGGGCTAGGACCGACACAATTTGAATATGGGCAGCACAAGTTAGGAGGGAGAAATCATTTTGAGTTTCAAAGCCATTCGTCAGTATCCACACCATTTTCAGCTAGTGCCCCCACACCCAAAACTAAGCGAGAGTAGTGGGGTCGATCACCATCCACTTGATCTCAGGTTAGCATTTTTGGGGACGTGTTTTACTGCCTACAAAAAGTATGGTAGAATTCATCAAGTTAGGTGGTTGATGGATAGAGATGGCTGTGGTAAGGTAGGCCATAGGATCAAATAATTCCCTTTTTCTAAGAAGGAAAGTAGAGATGCTCTCCCTCAAGATCAGTCCACTACTTTAGTATCTCAGTCAAGCCATGTAGCTCCACAGTAGGGCACATTATCTACTACTAGTGGTGGTCTACATAAGAACCAATTTTATGCTCTACTTTCCAGCCAGGAGCAAGAGATCTCCCTAGATGTAGTCACTGGTATGCTTTATGTCATTCATATTGATATTGGTGTGCTGTTAGATGTGGGGTTATCCCTCTATTTTGTAACCCCATTTATTTCTGTGAACTTTGATGTAAGTACCAAAAGTCTTTCTCAACCTTTGTCAGTTTCCATTCCACTCTCATTGGTGAGTCAGTCGTTGCTATTCGAGTATAAAGAAAGTGCCCTATTATTGTCCTCCATAGGGTTACTTTAGCAGATTTAATATATTTAGAGTTGATATATTTTTATGTCATTCTTGGTATGTATTGACTGAATTCATGCTATGCTTCAGTTGATTATCACACTTGAGTGGTGAAGTTTAAGTTTCTTAACGAGTTAGCCTCGAGAAAGAGGATAGTTTAATTGATCTCAGACTTAGCTTTTTGGAAATTGATCTCAGGTTGAGATATCATCAATTGAAGGTCCGAAAATGTGACATCCCGAAGACCGCTTTAGAATTCAGTATGGTTGATTTGAGTTTGTTGTTATGTCTTTTGGGTTAACAAATGCTCCTATAACCTTTATGGACTTAATGAATAGGGTTTTAAGTAGTATTTGACATATTTGTCATTGTATTCATAGATGACACACTTATCTATTCCTGAAGTAAGGAGGAGAATGCATGCCATGTGAGATAGTATTGCAGACCTTCAAAGATCACCCGTTATTTGCAAAATTTAGTTAGTGTGAATTTTTGTTGGAGTCAGTTATCTTTTTGGGAATGTGATTTCGGGTGAAGGTATTCATGCAGACCCTTAGAAAACAATGTAGTGAAGCACTGGCCTAGCCCATTACTCTGTTGACACCTAATTTTTATCCACCATGACTAAATTTAAACCTAGGTTTCTTCAATTCTTAATAAAATTAAAATATTTATTTCATCCGAATAAATGAGCTCTACAATATTTATTTGGGTTAGTTTTATCATTTAAGTGACGATTATCTGTTTTCGTATTTACATATATGAGAATGTATAAATTTTGTTACTTAAATAAGTATTTTTATCAAATTGGACTTTTACTGAGATTAAGCTTGAAAATTAATTCAAACGAATAAAGTATTTATTTAAATATATTTTTTCTCAAGAACAATTTATTTGGATAAATATGTGTTTGATTTTATTAAATTAAGAAGCTCTGAATTAAACGAGGTATTAATTCGTATTGAATTTCATTTTAATTTAGACGACCTACTAAATTTGTCCATAATTGAAATTAAATTGATCATAATTGTGATGCAATTGACCAATTGATTTTTAATTTGGACAAATATTTAATGAATTGACTAAATCCTAAATTGATTGGGATTATTTTTAAAATAACCTCAAATCTAAAATTCCTCCTCAACCATGTCCTTTTTTCATTTTGAAATTCAAAATTTATACTAGATTGTACAATTCCACCTCAACCTTGTCCTTTTTTTATTTTTAAAATTAAAAATTTATACTAGATTGTACAGTTCTGCCTCGCCTTATCCTCCAACAAACATTACCCTCAATGAAAAATTCCAAAACCCCCCTAAGTGCTTTCTCCCACATTGGTGGATTCAAAGAATTTGATCCCCATTCTTTCCTATAAATACTACCACCATTTTGATAAAAAAAAAAAATCTCAAAGAGTGAAAAAAACTTTTCAGCAAAGAGTTAACTTTTTTTTAGTAAAAATTTTCAAGTGATAGTCTAATCGAGGTTCTCTAAAGATTGCTTTCTGGTAGTGATCAAGACTCCAAAGAAAGCTTGAAGTCCCGTTTTGCTGCTCCAAAAAATGTAAGAACACCTTTCCCTTTTAGTTTTATTATCATTTTCTTCTTCATCTTCTTTAGTTTTGAAGTTGTAATTTTATTTGTTGGGGTTGTTTGCGGTAGAAGACCTTGAAGGCCATAGGATATTGTGATATCAATATTATGGCTATTTCTGTGTTCATTGTGTAAAATGAGCTAACAATAGTTAACTATGTTTCTTTGACTTTCTTCTTTGATTATTATAATTAGATGGATAAAGTTTCGACCTTTACTAAAATATGTACTCATGTCTTGTTTAAATTTGTTATTGGTGGATATGTTCACATTTAGCATGTAAAATTGTCTCCTTTATGTCGGAAAAGAATAGTTACTATTTTTAAGGTTTTTGAAATCGTTTCTCAATTTGAAGAATTGAGTTACTTATATCTAGAGATTTTGTGTTATTTAAGGCATATCATAGTGTGCTATGTTTGTGGTATAGCGATTTGCAAAACCACCGCTTAAGGTTGAAGTTGACTACTTTGGGCATACATATGATAGTTGGCTCATTCACATGCAAAAATTGTAATGTAACTTTTACTTTTAAGATCTAACTCCTTTATCGATCCTTAGTTCTTTTGATTAAAGAGTTATTTTTCTCCATGATTAGATGCCACGATCAAATGCTAAGTTCTTTTGATACATGTTTGCAGTCATGCTTTACTCATTTTTGTAGTCAAAACTATGTTTGATTTTGTCTTGTTTAGATTGAAAAGTTGTTAGGGTTATATATTTTATTGAAATGGTGTAAAATTAAAATAGAAGTTGGTTGGGCACTTTCTCTTAGAACTAATCTTTTACTATTTTCCTATCTTGTCTTTGTATATAATTTCACAAACATGTTTGATATATGTTATTTTCTTCACCTCGCTTATTGATGTATTGTTGGAAGTATTTTTGTGCATTTATATGTCCCATTTTTTATTCGTATACTACCATGAAATTTCTCTTCAAATCTATTGATTGACTCCATGTGGTATTGAAAAGTGTTGTTGCATTAGTATGTCTTATATTTTATATTTGAGTTATCACAAAAAGATTTCCTCATCTTATGCTATTTCTCTTTTCTTTCTCTAATGAAAACATGTCTTAGACTAAAACATATCATAGTATTTGGCACAAATATGTGTTAATCTATAGGGAATATTTGTCTAAATTTTAAGCAACTATGCTGTGGATCCATGTCTTTCTTTTCAAGAACTAGTTGATTATATTTTTAATGACCCAAGACTATCCCCTAGTCGTCACACGGTGTCTAGGACTACAACTGATCCCAAGCCAACCCTTATACTGGCATAAATCATGATCAACTAAAGAAAACACATAAATCTGAAGAAAAATGTGGAAACTAAATATTTTCTGAACTTGATAAATAAAAAGCTACATTAAGATGAAATCAACTCTGCTTATACAAAACAAAACTGAAACTGAATACATCAACTATAGTGACTGCCTATGAAGCCTACACTATACTGACTATAGATAGCAGGGACACGACTCCAACTACCACTAATCAATTTATATGAGTAAGAAAATAAAGTACATGAATAGCATCTAACTGAAGTCCCCGGAGAAGGAGGACTCACCATCCGCGGGTCGAAATCTGAAACTGTCTGATTATGATGTGCATGCTACAAATGGTACCTACATTATTAAACAATGTAGCACATAGACGTATATGTGGATCAGTACTCTTGGAATGTACTGAGCATGTGGGGGTGAATGCATAAGTAAAACCGTATCTCAATGTTCTTATAAACTTGTAAAATAATGCATGCTAAGTGTAAATGACTCACATTGGCTTGAATAAATGAAAGCTGAAAATTATAAATCATGAGAAAAAAAGCATACTATATAAATCTTGTGAAACATAAAACTTAGTTCTAAAAGCTGTATTTTTACTCTTTCTGTTAGTGGAATAAGTAGGACTGAAGGTAAATCTATTTTCAAATCTTGCAGTCTAAGAGTAAAAGGACTCACCTTTATTATCTATAAACCGAAAGATTTCAAATTGTGAGCCTTTACACTTAGTTTCTAAATCTGTTCTTTTATTCTCTTTAGGACTTAGGAATTAGGGACTTGGGAGGTTCTTCTAATCGTCATAAACCATGTGAGCCGTCATGGAGTCCAATGTCTTGTTCCTGTAAGGAGAAAACCTCTTGTTGGGGAGAGGTGTCATACTTTTGCCAAGGAGTATAACCTTTTCTTAGTGATCACAATCTTAGCCCACTATGGGCACTTAATCTTAATCCAACGGTGTCACATAGTTTTGGGGCATGAGACCTTGGAAACATACCCAAGTCGGTGCTAAATACTACTCCCATTCTTTTGCTCAGAACTTTAGGAAATCCACCTTAAAATAGCACAAGGGTTTATAATGAAAACCAATTATGCTTCTCTTATTTAAATCTCAAACTGTATGAACAGTGTGGATTCCTTATCTTAGCTTAGGATAAAAAAATCAACTTTCTTTATTAAATCTTGGTAAATAATTTGTAAAAGGGCTCAAAGTCATAATCTTGTTAAGATATCAATACTTAAACTTAGGGTTTTAAAACTCATGCTTTTAAACTCATACAAATTCATGGAAAAACATCATGCTCAATATACATCTTGGAATACTTCAATAATATCAATGTAATGAAATCAAACTCATAATATCATACTTAAAACTCAATTGGAAATCTGTAAAATCATATCACACACATAAAGATGTGAAAATACACATGCAATTCAACATTTAAATCACTTGTAACATCATTTCAAATAATGATAATTGGGTATGAACCCTAATTTGAAAAATATGAAATCTTAAACAAAGATCAAGATTTGGGCACAAGGATGAAAGGGTATCCTTGTTCATAAACTGCACATACCTTAATGGCAACGAAATTTATGAAAGATTGGACCTTCAAGCTTGATTGTGAAACCCTAATTGTTTCTCCTATTGTGTTCTTAGATGATGAGTTTATGATGTTAATAGGGTTAAAACATGTTTAGGATCTATAAATCTCGTGTAGTTATGTTTGGGGACATTTAAGTAGGGTCAAATAACTTAGTTGCCCTCAAAATAACACAAAAACAAAATGCCTAGGTCGTTGTGCCATGGGGTTCGCTTCACACAAGCTATGACAAACTTTAAGGTTTGCGTCGCACTCCCTATGGCAAAGTTTAAGGTTTGCATCGCACTCCCTATGGTAAACCTTTTCCAGTGAACATTTGTGATTGTTAGGCGATGCAGACCCCTATGCAAAGCCACAACTTTTTGCTCGGGTGTCAGATTAAGGCGAAATTGGTTTAGTTGGAAAGCTAATTCGATTATCTACAATTTGGTATTGAGATGAAAAATTCCACGTACATTAAAAGTTATACTCATTAAAAGTAGACCCTTGTAGAATCGAATACCAAACTTTGGACGAATTGAAGGTTCTTAGCTCAAATTTGTTCTAAGTGGTTCCTATGAATATTTTTCATCTCGAAATCACTTCAAACACTAGGATAAAGATCATGAAACTTATATTCACATGTGAATCATTTGTATTAGGGCTTATATGTGTAATAACAACTGTTAGAATTCTAGCATAAAAATACGGGGAGTTACATTATCTCCCCCTAGAATCATTCGTCCTCGAATGATGGGTAGGAACTTTTTGAAACATTAAAAGTATGGAATAATGTAGACATACATTTCTGCTAATGAAGGATATAGCTGATCTAAAATGTTAAAAATTCTATCATGAAGCTGAATTCTAAGCTGATTTGACTTTATTGACTATTAGGAACTTATTCATGCTTGGAGTTTAGAACTCACTTTAGATTTCCACAATACAATCATTAATATAGAATTTCAAAGTGCTAACTGATATATTAAAAACTCCAAGAGTCACTAAGGATGGAATAAAGTATGCAATTTCTCATTTGGGGATTATCCCTCAACAAGACACGTATAAGAATCAAAGGAAAAAGAGGCTTCATCACATCACCAAGTACATTTTGTAAGCACGAATCATGAGGTTACGAGACCAAGGTCGTACAAAGGTATTACAATGTCTGAGATGGAATACTTGGAAAACTGAGATCATGCACTGAACACTTATGAACTGTGCCATTACTAAATATCTGAATCTGAAAATGATGCCTGGTCATGGACTGAGCTGAATACCAATTTGCACGAATACAAACATTTTACCTCATAGAATGTCCTTACTAGTGAAACTTTGGGTAGTAAGACTAGATGAAAGATAGAAAACCATCAGAACTTGTCTGTCTTACTGCTAAACTAAATTGATGGCTATACGGACTAAATCATACTGAGAGTTTATTCTCAATTAGAGTATTTATTTAATACTTTTTGCAAGAAGTTCTAATAAAATTTAGGTAGAAAAGAATCTTGGGCATAATTTGAATACTATATCTGAATAAGGAATCGAAACATTGATACAACTCTATAATATGGACCATAGTCGTATAACTCATAAGCTAGGATAGAATTACTAGGCCTTAGGCATTGAAACTTCTTACTTTCAAGCTTAGAAAAACTTCTCAAATACTCCCTCAACTATACTATTCCCCTTAAATACCATACTCATTTGATTCAACTTATAATTCTCACATGGGCATTGATAAATTCATCTACTAAAGTCTAAACTGAACTAAATCCTCCTACCATGATCAAGCCTAACTTAAAATCACAAGGTACAACATCCCACGCCCTAATACTAGTTTAAACCATATGATTCAATCTTCTATATCTCTTTAGAGATCACACCCTAAGCATAACATGCCTCACCACTTCAGTGACTAACTCTAAACTCTTACTATGGATTCACTAGCGCATATTACATTACTTCACTTACATCCCAACACGATATTCAAGTCTATCATTACAACCATATATGAACTTTAAGGCAAACACCCACAAGGCATACTTCTAATATTATCTAAACCTCTATTAATAACAACTTTCTTGCACCACACTTAAGAAGACATACCCAGAATTCTCAACTAACTATGACATATACCAAAGATTTACCTTAATATTCCTTCATCATCTAGCCTTAGATAAAAAATCATAAGATTACTGAACCACGAACGTCGAAAGTCAAACTACGTTTATATAGAGAGGAAGGTCGTACAGATTCGTAACTGCATATTTACAATATAGGCGTGGTGATCAGTTGGACCTTTGATTAATTAACATCTCTTTTTGATTGACCTCCTCCTTTCTTTAATTCACAGGCACAGGAGGTCAAATTCCGATTGTTGTGAAAGTTACTGAATGAATCGAATCTATTGATTCTCTCCCAATTGGTTGGACCGTAGGTGCGATGATTTACTTCACGGGCGAGGTCTCTGGTTCAAGTCCAGGATGGCCCAGCTGCGCCAGGGAAAAGAATAGAAGAAGCATCTGACTACTTCATGCATGGATACTATTTCTTAATAGGGGTCATCAACTCCCTCTTATCTAAACCATTCCTTATCCATTATCATCATTACTATCTTAATGTAGGAAGAGGTCACTGAAAGGCTAACACATAAGGACCTGAAGCACGAAAGAATACTATACATAACTTTGACACTTAACTGAGGCCTGAAGAATAGAATGTCAAAGGAATGGATTCATTAAAGAGATCTAAACTAAGGACATACATGATATAAAATGGATTTCACTAGGATCATGAGTTTTTGATACTTGATCATACTCTGAAACATGAGTTCATACTTATCATAAGCTATTAACAATAAGACTGGAGTTTATATATTCATGAGGGATAACTCGAATCACAGAGTGAAGTTGTTACTTACTTTCTAGAAGCTGGGATGGACTTGAGTACGTATGAAGTGTATAAGCATTGGCCTTTGGCATGGATCTATTATGCAAGACATGGATTTGGTGTGATAATGACTGAAATCCAAGGAATACTCTAGAGTAAGAAGGGACCACTATCTCATCACAACTCTTATTCATATGTATCACAATTTAATCCTTAAAAATTTATTTGGTTCTTCACTCTACCATCTCCCTCTTAGATCAAAGATGACTTTCTAAGCTTATGGGTCTACTCCATATTCTCAAGACTTGGACAAATTTCTTTGCTCTAATGGTCTACACATAAATGCTAAACTCACATGAATAAACTATATTTCAAACTTGGTGACTTCATTTCTGAACTACCCTTTTAGATACCATCCTAAACTTTCTAGCTTCAATAGTCATCATCATAGACTTACGCTCTATTAACTCGATAAATATACCTGCCTCACTAAACACATAATCATAGACTACTAAGCTCACACTTCTATACTTATATTTTCCTAAATCGTAAGAATCAAAATCATACTTAAAAGACTCAAAACCATCTATCCATAACTCCTTATCTTAGCTATTAAGAACACCATATACTATATAACTAGTCTTCTTCCACTTAGCAACTCAAGGGTACTACTAACCACGTACGACACTTAATAACCTTAGAAAATAATGCAACCCCATATCACCTTGGGCGCACCTCTATATCATACCTACAACATCATACTTAATCTCAAATCAATAAACATAAATTCCTGCATTCACTATTTCAATCCTATTGGTTCACCTCCATATAACTAGCATCACTAACCAAGCAATCATTATTTCCACTTTTATGATCATCCACTATTAAAACTTAGTGTCTAGTACTAGACATGATTAACAATCCAACCTCACATACTATTCTAACTTAGAAGCTATAAAATAAAATATCAAGAAACACTAGTCCACTAGAACTTCATGACAATAATAATCGGTCATAATCATGTAATATACCTTATTAAAATACGCTAGCACATCCTCCTTCTACATATTATGACTATTTACCCATCTATACACCTAAATTACTTTCATAGCTCTATAAGTTTCAACTAAACTACTTTTGCAACCTCAGGGGAAGCCTAAATTAACAATACTCAACCACCAAATACTTTCATTAATAACCTATACTTTTCTAACAAAATAAATACCATCAATAACTCCTTTGATACTTCAAGCATACAACAATTCACCTTAACTAATAAATCCGTCTTTACCTTCCACTAAACTAACACACAAGGACATTTTACTTCACTACTAACTTTATAGTATGCAAAAGTTCAGCTATATACATTCAATAAATCACCCTTACCACCTTTCTTGTCACTACACATCTAAACCCATACTTCTAACTATAAAAAGGTTCTACTATATAAATCATAACACTCTAGGTTGTAATATCCCTTGAATGCAAACTTTATTTAACCATCTACATTAACACCATCTCCTCTCATGAGCACTATCTATATTGAAGGGTTAATGAGGAATATAGATACATATCTTACTTTGTCTTAACTGAAGGACTCATAGGGATGAGGAAATAAATTTGAACTTGAGGAACTTATAACACACTAGCAAGCTCCTCCCAAGCCCCTTGTGTGGCTTCTGAAGTTACTAATAGGATCTGAGAGCATCATCTTGGGAGGAATTGGAACTTGCTAATTATGTTATCTCAAGAATATAGCATAGATGGAGAAGTATAGATTAACACACGAATCAATAGAAGTTTCTGAAGGAACAACCTTATAGCATGATCTAGAGTATGAAAGAAGGGAAACTTTTCTTAAATGCCCTGTAGCCCCTACAAGACTCTACTAGACACGACTTCACAGACACCCTAAGACACTTGAACTCTGTGCTCTGGTACCAAGTTTGTAATGACCCAAGACTACCTCCTAGTCGTCACATGGTTCCTAGGACCACAAATGATCCCAAGATAATCCATATACTGGCATAACTCATAAGCAACTGAATAAAACACATAAATCTAAAGAAAAATGCAAAAAATAAATATTTTATGAACTTGATCAATACAAAGCTACATTAAGATGAATACAACTCTGCTTATAAAAAACAAAACTAAAACTAAATACATCAACTATAGTGACTACTTATGAAGCCTCTACTATACTAACTATAGATAGCTGGGACGTGACTCCAACTACCACTAATCAATACATATGAGTAAGAAAACAAAGTACATAAACAGAATCTAACTGAAGTCCATGGAGTAGGAGGACTCTCCATCTGCAGGGTGGAATCTACAACTGTCTAATTTGATATGTATGCTATAACTGGTACCTACATTATTAAACAATGTAGCACATAGACATTTGTGGATTAGTACTTTTGAAATGTATAGAGCATGTGGGTGTGAATTCATAAGTAAAATCGTATCTCAATGTTTATATAAACTTCTAAAATAATGCATGCTAAGTGTAAATGAATCATATTGGCTTGAATAACTAAAACTTGAAAATCATAAATTATGAGAAACAAAGCATACTAAATAAATCTTGTGAGTCATAACACTTAGTTCTAAAAGTTGTACCTTTACTCTTTCTGTTAGTGGAATAAGTAGGACTGAAGGTAAATCTATTTTCAAATCATGCAGTCTAAGTGTAAAAGGACTCACCTTTATCATCTGTGAACTGAAAGCTGAAACCTCATAGTTAATGTCTTATGTTAAACAATATCTGAGTAAAATTGTGAGCCTTTACACTTAGTTTCTAAAATTTGTTCTTTTATTCTCTTTAGGACTTAGGAATTAGGGACTTTGGGAGGTTCTTATAACCCACATAAACCATGTGATCCATCATGGAGTCCAATGTCTCATTCCCCTGAGGGGAAAATCTCACGTTGGGGAGAGGTGTCAAACTCTTGCTGAGGAGTATAACCTTCTCTTAGTGATCACAATCTTAGCCCACTTCGGGCACTTAATCTTAATCCTATGGTAGCACATAGTTTTGGGGTATGACACCTTGGAAACATACCCAACTCGGTGCTAAATACTACTCCCATTCTTTTTCTCAGAACTTTAGGAAATCCATCTTAAAATAGCACAAGGATTTGTAATGAAAACCAGTTATGCTTCTCTTCTTTAAATCTCAAAATGTATGAACCGTATGGATTCCTTATCTTAGCTTAGGATCACAAGATCAAATTTCATTCTTAAATATTGGTAAATAATTTGTAAAAGGGCTCAAAATCATAATCTTGTTAAGATATCAATACTTAAACTTAGGGATTTAAAACCCATGCTTTTAAACTCATGAAAATTCATGGCAAAACATCATGCTCAATAAACTTCTTGGAATACTTCAATAATACCAATGTAATGAAATCAAAATCATAATATCATGCTTAAAACTCGATTAGAAATCTGCAAAATCATATCACACTCATAAAATTGAGAAAATAGGCATGCAACTCAACATTTAAATCACTTGTAACATCATAATCTTCAAATAATGATAATAGGGTATGAACCATAATTTGAAAAATACGAAATATTAAATAAAGCCAAGTTTTGGAAATTAGGATAAAAGGGTATCCTTATTCAGAAACCCCACATACCTTAATGGCGATGAAATTGCTGAAAGATTGGACCTTCAAGCTTAATTGTGTAGCCCTAGTTGTTTCTCTTATTGTGTTCTTATATGATGAGCTTATGATTTTAATAGGGTTAAAATACGTTTAGGATCTATAAATCTTGTGTAGTTATGTTTAGGGATGTTTAAGAAGGGTCAAATGACTTAGTTGTCCTCAAAATAACTCAAAAATGAAATGACTAGGTCGTTGTACCATGGGGTTTACATCGCACAAGCTATAGAAAACTTTAAGGTTTGCATCGCACTCCCTATGGCAAACCCTTTCCTATGGTAAACCCTTTCCAGTGAATGTTTGCTATTGTTAGGCAACGCACACCCCTTTTCAAAGCCATAACTTTTTGCTAGGGTGTCGGATTAAGGCAAAATTGGTATCGTTGAAAAACTAATTTGATTATCTAAAATTTTGAGCATCTTGAGATGAAAAATACCAAGTACATCAAAATTTATACACGTTCAAAGTATTCCCTTGTAGAATCGAATACCATACTTTGGATGAATCGAAGGTTCTTCGCTTAACTTTGTTTTAAGTGATTCCTATAAATATTTTTCACCTCGATATCACTTCACACACTAGGATAAAGATCATGAAACTTCTATTTACATGGTAATCATTTGTATTAGGGTTATACGTGTAAGAATAATGGTTAGAATTCTAGCACAAAAATATAAGGTGTTACAATATTGTGCTAGATTCAATTTCTTGTAAGATTGTTTAAGAGATGGGTTAATTTCTTTTTTCATTGGATAATTTGATTTACCTTGAAATCATAGTTTACTACTATTTCTTTATTCTTGAGAATTTTATATTTTTCATCTCATCATTTATCTATTAAGTGTAGAGTTTTCGAACACATACTAATTCTTTTTCTTTTATCCTTTTGTTTGCATGAATCTATTTTAGAGTCCAAATGGACTCCTTTCCTCTTGCATTTTATAATGGGAAAATGTGGCCCACCTCTCCGATTCAAGCCCAAAGTTTAAATCCAAAGCCGATTATACGTCATGTAGGTGCAAGTGGATGAAAAAAGAAGGAAAATAGGTAAAAACTCATTGTCGAGGTTTCTAAGAGACTTGAAAAGTCTTGATTTTTATTATTGCTTTATTTTATTTATTCATTTTGTCATTTATTTGATCATTTATTTGGGCCTCGAAGCCACTGTTGTAATTTAATACAGGTAAAAGGGATTTTGGGCATCAAAGGTCCAAAAACTAGCTTAGAATAGGTTATGGGACAATATCCTAAGTATTTAGATTAGGATAGGTAAAGATGGGCCAAAAACCTGATTAGCTTAGGACAGGATTTATGGATTCGGGCCTAATGCGTTAAGTCGTTTAGTCTCTTCTTTTCCTCTTAATATTCTATTTGTTATTAGTTTTCTTAGACTTAGTTAAAAATCTCCGCTAAGTCATCAAAATTTGTTTTGCACAAATCTTGAAGACAATTTTTTCCTTAATCTTTTTCTTTTCAAAAATCAATTTTCCTTTTTAATGTTAGTCAAAAAAGTTATTTTCAAATAGTCCGGATAACCTCAAGTTAGTGGATACTCTTTGTTCCTTAACAACCTTCCTAGAGTACTAATATACGTATGACCACGGAGGTAGGTGAGTGCGAGAGTGAATGAACCCGAGACTTGGAGTGTACACGTGAAGTACAAAGGAAAGCCTAACTAGGCTCCAAAATCAGTCCATACAATGCACTCCAAGGGAGACCACTTGAAGACTTTGACTAAGGGATCATTTTGGACATTTCACACTATTTTTGTAATACAATATAAATACAACCTTCTAGGGATTCATTCATTAAATTTTGATGATGATGAATGTTGTATAACATTGAAAGACAAGCCCTCTCTCCTTAAGGCACAAATCTGAAATTGTAACTAGAGAAATCAACTTGAGTGTAGAATCACTCGTATTGGATTCAATCTTGGAAACATTGGTCCTTGGGAGATTGATATCCCTTTTGTTTCTACGTAGGAGATAGGTTAGTTTTGTGCGTAGTATTAAAGGTTCAAGGGTGTAACAATTCTTGGGTTGTTAATATCATTCCCTCATTTGGTCTATCTATCTATCTTTATCTTATTGCACTTTGTAGATTCATAGTGGACTGTTTTGTGTCCTTGAATCCAAAATTTTTTCTCATTGTGTTCATCTTGTTATCATTGTGTTGCTGCTATTTTTGGTGTCAAATACACCGTTGTTATCTCGTATTGTTATTGTTGTAGTGAATCTGAGAGTGGTCTCCATCTTAGTCCTCAAATCCTTAAGATTAGTGGACTGTTTTGGAGTTGTTTTGTGTTTCCATTGTTTTTCCCGTATTAGCAGTGATGCTTCCAAACCACCTATTTTTCTTAATGGGGATTCCATTACTAGTGTCACCTCTAGCTCAACTGAAAGCAATGCTAGTCAAGAACCATATTGGAAGCGTTTGAAGAAAAAACATATGATTTAAGCGATCAACATCATGAGTTTGCTGGCTTGGATTTCTTAAGTTTTGATACCACTATCTTTTAAGATTGTGTTGCTGGTTCGACAATGCCCTTGGCTGATTTGGCACAACAGGTATTAATTATTTCTTTGATATGCCTCTTTACTCGATATTACCTTGCTTTTTTTGGGGTCTTGTGGACATTTCCAGTAAAATATTTGGTGATGATGTATTTGATGAGGATTGTTTCACAAGCCCTAATCCTTCAAATATACTGAAGAGTCCCCATTTTTCACTTGATAACGCCCAGACTCAAGCTACAAATAAGGGTCTGTCGATAAAGTTATCAAAAAATGTTGAATCTTTTCGAAATGTTTTAACTACTAATACGGTGGCTGGAGCAAATGATAATAGATATTCAAACATCCCCAAGGATTTTTTTTGGCCGTTACAGCTGATTGCCTCAATTTTTGAACCACAAAAGGCTATTTCGGCTTTCAAATTGTCCTATATTTCTTAAATGTGACGTGCCTTGTGTGAATGTATTGTTGTTTTTCATTGTTTTAAGGTACAAGAATCTGTAATTTGACACAATAACTTTAACACTAGTACAATTTTAAAACATGAACACTATGAAGTACAACAACACCCTCAACACAAGATCAAAGTGATCTTTCTAAGAAATGTGTTTTATTTTGTTTTTTCCAGAAATTAAGATGAAACAGAAATGTAAAGCCAAGTCCCCCGACTTCACGGAGTGTCCTTAAGGAATAATTTCCCTCACTGTACCCAAGGTTTCAAAATCTTTCTCCCAGGATAAAATGGCTTCCAATCCAACTATAGTGGTACCTCAAATAATTGGATTTGTCGAACTCACTCAACGATTTGATTAATCAAAAGAAATTTTTTGAAGACAAGAAGAGTTTGTATTTCAAAAAAAATTTTCATGCCTAAACCTATGGATAAATGCAGGTTTATATAGACATTAAGAGCCGCTTCCGAAAGGTGGCAATGGTTCATCTGAAAAGGTGTATCCTTTGGAAGAGTCATGTCTGTTCTTTCGAAACATTGTGTCCCTTTCTGAATAGACACAACTATCTGAACAGTCACTTCTTTTCCAAAACAATATGTCTTTTCATAAAAGGTTGTGTCCCTTCATTTTCCATTCACACCAATTGAACCCAAAAATCCCCCACATGAATGGGGAATGGCTAATTTTTCATAAAATTTTACGAAAAAGTATGTAATCATCCAGCAAAGGCTGATTGCATCAGGATAAGTGGATTTCCTTTTAAACTTTCTGTAGTGAACATACATCGGTTGCACTCGGTCAATCGATAGATTTGATATCTTTGAACCGATGAGCTTTAATGTACACCTAGACAACACATGTCACACAATTAGACTTTTATCATTTATGGTTCTCATGGTTTTGTTCATTTCATCCATGAACATGTCTCGGTTTCATGAGAGCTTAGAGAATAGGCCTTTACCAACATTATCCTTGAAGCGTCTTCCACTTCACCCTCACATAGGTGATTTCTAAATGTTCAATCCTATAGATTAAACTATTTGATCAAATCTGTCAAATTTAGATAATCATTAAAAGACTTTTCACCTTAAGTCTTATCCTTGTTTACTAAACATTGTCTACATCATGATAATGGGTTGGTATTTTGATAATGTTGAACCTGTCAGACACAACTTTATTTGATCTACTTGAACCTAGCTCTTAGGATCTCCAGTCTGCTAGGTAGATTTATCGTTGTACATCATGCTCTCTGCCCTACCTATCACCATTTGGCTATCACAGTGTATACATAATGGTTCCACTAGTTTGGGCTAATAAGGAATATCTTCCATGAAATTCTGGAGCCATTCTATTTTTTCACCAACTTTATCTAATGCGATAAATTCAGATTCCATTGTAGAGCGATCAATACAAGTCTATTTGGATGATTTCCAAGGGACCGCTCCTCCACCAATAGTAAATACATATCCACTCGTGGAGTTTACTTTGTTCAATTCGGTGATCCTATTTGCATCACTATATCCTTCAAGTACCGCAGGATATTTATTATAATGCAAAGCATAGTCTTGAGTGTATTTAAGATACACCAAAACTCTTTTTATTACCATTCAATGAGTTTTATTAGGATTATTCGTGTACTGACTTAGCTTACTAATAACGTATGCTATGTATGGTCGTGTACAGTTCATTATATACATTAAACATCCTAATAATCTTGCGTACTCCAATTGTGAGTCACTTTCACCTTTATTCTTTCAAAGTGAAAAGCTCACATCCAAATGAGTCTTGGCAATACCAAATTCCATATACTTGAATTTGTCAAGTACCTTTTTGATGTAATGAGACTGTGACAATGCCAACCCTTGTGGAGTTCTATGGATTCTTATCCCTAAGATCACATCCGCAACTCTAAGATCTTTCATATCAAACTGCTCTCGAGCATTCGTTTCGTTGTATTTTTGTCTAAAATGTCTCTACTGATGATCAACATATCATCCACATATAAATACAAATGACTTGGTGATTTAGAGTGTCTTTAATATAAACACATTTATCACATTCATTAATTTTAAATCCGTTTGCCAACATGGTTTGGTCAAACTTTGCATGCCATTGCTTAGGTGCTTGTTTTAGTCCATAAAGTTACTTAACAAGATGATCAAAATTTGCATACCACCGCTAAGGTAATTAACATTCGAATCGACGTTATCCTTGTTACCGGCAAGTATGTATCAAAGTAATCAAGACCTTCTTTTTGTTTAAAGCCTTTTACTACAAGTATTGCCTTGTATTTGTCAATAGTACCATCCACTTTTATTTTTCTTTTGAAGATCCATTTAGATCCTAAAGGTTTGTTTTCGGGAGGAAGATCAACCAATTCCCACATATGGTTGCTTAAGATTGAATCAATTTCACTATTGACTGTCTCTTTCCAAAAGGATGAGTTCGAGGATGCCATCGCTTCCTTAAATGTTTGAGGCTCATTTTCTAAGAGAAATGTTACAAAATTCGATCCAAACAAAGTTGACGTTCTTTGACGTGTACTACATCTTGGATTCTCATCATTATGTACATTCTCACTTAGTTCATCTTGAGGTCGTTTAGACCCTCCAATAGACTGTTCATGTCTAGTTTTATACGGATAAATATTTTCAAAGAATTCAGTATTTTTGATTCAATTATCGTATTTTCATTAATATCAGGATGTTGGATTTATGAACCAAAAACCGACATGCTTTACTACTTTTAGCATATCCTATGAACACGCAGTCCACCATCTTAGGTCCTATCTTAACCTTTTTAGGCATAGGAACTTGGACCTTTGCTAGACACGCCCACACTTTGAAATATTTCAAGTTGGGTTTTCTTTCATTTCATTTTTCTTAAGGAATTGATTGTGTCTTACTATGGGGAACTCTACTGAGTTTTCGGTTGGCTGTAAGGATAGGCTCCCCCCATAAGCTTTGTCATAAACCTAAACTTATAAGTAAGGGTTTGCCGTAAACTTCATCATTTCCTTCAAAGTTTAGTTTTTCCTTTCCGCAATTCCATTAGATTGAGGTGAATACGGGGCCGTAGTTTGATGGATAATTCCATTCTCTACACATATTTTGGTGGAGGGAGATTTATATTCTCCGCCCCTATCACTTCTTATAGTTTTGATTTTTTTCACGAACTAATTTTCAACTTCAGTTTTGTATTTCCTAAACACATCTATTGCTTCATCCTTACTATTTATAAAGTAGACATAACAATATTTAGCACAATCATCAATGAAAGTTACGAAATACTTATTCTAACCACGTGATGGTGTTGACTTTATATCACAAATGTCAGTGTGGATTAAGTCTAAGGGATTGGAATTCCTTTCAACGGACTTATACAGATGCTTAGTATAATTTGATTTCACACAAGTTTGACACTTTGATTTATTGGACTCAAAGTTTGGCAGAACTTCTAAGTTAATCAGTTTTTGTAATGTTTTATAATTAACATGGCCTAGTTGTTCATTCCACAAATTGGGAGACTCAAGCAAGTAAGAATAATTTGAACTTTTATTGATTTCAACATTCATTACATTCATTTTGAATAGGCCCTCATTGAGGTAGCCTTTTCCTACATACACTTCTCCTTTACTAAGTACAATTTTTTTGGAAACAAATACACATTTGAATCCATTCTTGTCTAGAAGTGAAATAGAAATCAAGTTCTTTCCTAACTCAGGAACATAAAAGACATTGTTAAGTGCCAACACTTTGCTGGAAGTCATCTTCAAGCACACTTTTCCTATTCCTTGCACTTTTGTAGTAGCGGAGTTTTCTATGTAGATTTTTTCTTCTACTTGAGCCAGAGCAAACGTCAAAAACAACTCCTTGTTAGCACAAACATGGATGATGGCACCAGAATCCATCCACCATTCGCGAGGATTTCCCACCATGTTGTATTTGGAAATCATAGCAAACAGATTATCCATTTCTTTCTTAGACTCATCCAGATTTGCTTGGTCCTTCTTCTTCCCTTTCTTCAGGACATGGCAATCCGTAGACTTGTGGCCAATCTTGCCACAGTTGAAGCACTTTTCCTTGAATTTCTTCTTGGATTGATTGCTTTCATTTCCAGCTTTCTTTCATTTTTTGAAGTTGTTTTGGTCATTTTCTACAATGTTTGCTTCATTTATTGCAGAATTTCCTCTTGACCTTCTTTCCACAGCCTTATTATCTTCTTCAATGTGTAGTCGTACATTCAGATCTTCAACTGACATCTCCTTACATTTGTGTTTTAAATAGTTTTTGAAATCTTTCCACCTAAGTGGTAGCTTCTCTATTATTGCTGCTACTTGAAATGCTTCATTCACAATCAAACCTACAATAATGTTCATGTGAATACTAAGAACATTTTTAAATTGTTCAATAATGGTACTTGTCAAAATTATACCTTCCGCTAGGATATCATGGATGATCACCTACATCTCTTGCACTTGGGAAACAACGGACTTGTTGTCTATCATTTTGTACTCCAGGAATCTTGCAACAAAGAACTTTTTAGTTCCGACATCCTCCGTATTGTACTTTCATTCTACCGATCCCCATAACTCTTTTACAGTCTTGGTTCTGCTATACACATTGTAAAGGTCATCTTGGATACCACTCAAGATATAATTCCTACAAAGGAAATCTCAGTGTTTTGAAGCCTCCACAATCACAAAGCATTCTTTTTCAGAGGTTCTCTCGGACACCTCCGGAGCTTCCTCAACCGTGATCCTTTAAAGACACAGAGTTGTGAGGTAGAAAAACATTTTCTATTGCCATCTATTAAA
Source organism: Capsicum annuum (assembly GCF_002878395.1). Taxonomy (NCBI): domain Eukaryota; kingdom Viridiplantae; phylum Streptophyta; class Magnoliopsida; order Solanales; family Solanaceae; genus Capsicum; species Capsicum annuum. The sequence continues at coordinate 8,278,337 of NC_061120.1, read as the reverse complement.
GTCAATACCCGTGAAATTTTTGGGTTTCTCCACCGGTGCCATAGCTTGCGAAGCATTAGTACGACTCATCGTGGCAATACTAGTTGCCACCATAGTCATTCCAGCATCATGTATTTGACTATCAGTCATTATTTTCCTGTCACCATAAGACAGTACCTTAAGTATATCAAAATACTTATTGAAAAATTGCAGCAACTTTAAACACTTCTCGTTTTTAGTTTACCGATGAAGTTTTTATAACTTCCAATCGTCAACCGAGTGATCTTTAACTTGTGATGAAGATTTTATTTCTTCAAATCACTAGTTAAGTTCAAACGGAATAGAAAGCTAAAAGCTTTAATCTCCAGAAACCAATCTACACAGATTCGAGAAAAAAAACTTTAGAGAAAAGAAAATTTCACCAAACAAGCAAAATTTCTTTTTTTTCTAAAAATTATTCCTTAAGATTGTTGTTTTTCAACGTACTCGGGTACAAAATCTGTAATTTGACACAATAACTTCAACACTAGTTCAAGTTTAAAACATGAACACTATGAAGTACAACAATACCCTCAACACAAGATCAAAGTGACATTTCTAAGAAGTGTGTTTTATTTTATTTTTTTTTCAGAAATTAAGATGAAACAGAAATGTAAAGCCAAGTCCCTCAACTTCACGGAGTGTCCTTAAGGAATAATTCCCCTCACTGTACCCGAGGTTTTGAAATCTTTCTCCCAGAATAAAATAGCTTTCAATCCAACTGTTTTGCGAAAATTTTGAATTTTGAAAGAGAGTCGCCACTTAATTTGGAAAAGGAATTAAGACACCTTTGTAAAATACTTAGACGATTCAAAATAGGAAAATCGTTTAAGTTAAGAGATTTCAAGTAAGTTGTTCCTATTAACATTTTAGAAAGGTGTTAGGCACCTAAAACATCCGCTAACTTTCGCTTATCCGGACTGTTTCAAAATCGTCTTTTGATTAACTTTGAAAAAGTTTATTTTTTGAAAAGAAAAATTGATTTTAGGAATATTTGGTGTTTATGAAAAACTAGTTTTTTAGCGTCTTAACTAAGGATTTAACTAGGTTCGCCAAGAACATAAGGAAAACAAACATAAAGAACAGAGGGAAAGGGAGGAAGTAAGGGATTTAGGCCATTGGCCCAAACCAGCAAAATCTGTCCTAGTCTAATTGGGCCTTCGACCTATTTCACTTGTCCTAATCTAATTTTCGAGCGTTTGGCTCGAATCTTGCCTCCACTTGTGTTAAATACAACCTTGGCTTCATGGCTAGAATGAATGAATTAAATAAATAAACCAATAAAATAAATAAAGACAGCAATAATTAAAAGAAATGAAAAAATAAATGAGACTTTTGTCTCTTAGCCGCTTCAAGAATGGAACTTTAACCCATTTCTCCTTCTTTCGAATCCATGCATCAGTTCATTACTTAACTAGCTTCGGTCTTGACTCAACGGATGGGCCAATCAGAATGCAAAGAGGAAAGAGTCCTTTTGGACTCTGAGGCAGATTCATGCAAAAGAAGAAAAGAAACGAAATTAATACTCACCCAAAATACGAATTGCTACATGGAGAAATAGTATAACAAATTGATAAACAAAAATTCAACTATAGTGTTATCAAATGGACTACAAGACAGTAATTCAGATAGGTCAGAGTCATGCAATATAATAGCACACACCATCCTCCATCAGAATAAAATTAAACTAAAAGCATCACGATATCACATCTTTTCCAAGAAAGAATGAAGCATTGCTTTTGCAAAGAAAATTATAGTTGAACTAAACTAAACCTGTTACAAAGATACGCTTTTTATCGAACAAACTACAATTTAGTGAGATTGATCCTGGGGAAATACGTTCGTCCAAGTTAGATTAAACAAAAATTATGAGTCGAACCACGCTAAACATCATTATACTATTAAAATGATAAGTTAAAGAATTACAACAGGAAATATTTCAATATAGACTTAAACTAGCGCAAGCAATTATAGGTGCAAGACTGGAGAATTGAAATTACAGTAAGCAATGATTCATCAATAGTCAGGAGAAAATAGGATAAAAATCCAATATTGTCATACTAAACTGCAAATAACAGGCTAAAGGGCTGGGATTAAAATAAAGAAAGTGTTCAACTGAGGAAAGTAATCAGACTACATGAAAAAACGATTGCTAACGAATAGATTTCACATATTTTTTAAAGATTTGATGACTGCTACGACAAATTTGGGATAAAAGCAGTCTAAGAAAACCCAAACTTCGGCGAATGAACCTCATGACATAAGATGCTCAATTAAGGGTAGAATAACAAGAACATCTTCCCTAGATGTCTAATCTTCATTAAACTAAATTCCAGAGGCAGCCATCCAAACTTATTGTTATCTAACTTTTCATACTAAAAAAGATACGACAATCATGTCGATACATCGAGAAAGGACGACATCAGCATAGAACTTTAAATAGATTTAAAGGGGGAGAATAGTAAAACACTCAAGCATTATTCAATAGTCGGAAAACACCTTACAGAACTCTAGAAGTTCTAGACAGATGAACAAAAATTGAATCAAAAGTAAAGTAAGAAAAGCGAAAGCAACTTGAATAAACAGCGACTGCCTAGGAAACGTAAAATTAACCATAGGAATTTGATTCTGAAGATAGATAAGGTGAAAATCTAATGTGCGTCTAACTATCAAAACCAAGGGAGCAAATGATGAAGGGAAAGGCTAGACATCAAAATAGGATGTAATTAAGCAAGTTGTAACATCTAGAAAAATTATTTACAGTGAATGAACAAAGCAGTATTTTCTTTTTTCTTTAAAATTAACCCAGAACAAGAACGCTATTCGCACTTTTTCAGAAATACATCGGTGAGGCCCTCCTTATCCTCTTTTTGACTTCAACTTGAAATGAACTTTCAATAACCCAAAGCCGGGTCATCGAGAGTTCATAGGAATGTCGCCTTACACAGATGTATACCCATCATCTCTATCTGTCTCAAAGGTCAAGAGCTATGAGGTAGTCTGAATCCCGCTGATTCAGTAAATTAAACCAACACCGGTGACCTTGCATTAAGGACAAGACTTAAGAAAACTGGGGCAAATCCGAGCAAAGGTAGGCCAAAGAAGATATAACTAGACCAAAGTAGGCATGTTCAAACATAGAGACAACGAATCAAACCATAAGCAGCGTACAAAAGTGAAAACCATGATTAAATAGTTAATTAATGATATTAAAGTTAAACAATAGATTGCAAAAATGAGGGAATCAACACGAAGCTAAAGTCACGGATTAAACAATTATAATAATAGTTAGACTAGCATATCAAAAATGCTACATCAAAGAAAAAAAGAAACTGGAAACGAAAGATGCAATCTTGATGATATAAATGTTTATTCATACCATAACTCTCAGATAACCAATGGCGTCAATTAAAAGACAATATATTCGACATAATCACATTGAAAATTACAACATGAGCACTGTTTCAGTGAAATAGCACAATAATAATCACAAAATATCCCCTAAGGCCATCACAGCCATCTACAGCAGACAAAACCCAGCCCATTCACAATTACCATAAAAATATCAACTGATTCTACGGAGATAAAGAGGGATGAAGCAGAGAGTGACAAAATTAAAAGAACAAGAGTATATTCACCTCTTCTGGGGTAGCAAAATAGAACGACGAGTTGATGATAGGATTCTGGCCACCCGAAATCAGTCTTCGGCTAGATAGCGTTGATTAACCGCTAACCTTTTTTGAAAACAAAGATTTTACTAGAAAGGGGGTTTGCTTGAGTGCTCGATTTAGGCCTCCTTTTTTGGCTCAAGGATGAGCTATTTATAGCGAAACCAAACAGAGATGAATTTCCCATTCCATCAATGTGGGATTCTGTTTAACAAGGGTAATTTTGGGAAATTCTCTAAAAGGAAATTCGAAATTCGAACTCAAGATAGACTTTTCCCACCAACAAACTCATATCTATTTGGAATTTTCTTCCTCCCCTCCAAAATTCTCCAACCAATGGAATTTTAAGGGATGAAATTCCTTCACAAACCAATAGAAATCGAGCAGGTGTGAATGAACTCGTACAACTCTATCCATTACAAACAAATTTTGAACGCTAGAGGATACCTGTGCGTGTTTCTAGAAGATTTGAGGTTTGCAATATTGGAGATAGGTTGAGTCGGTTTGAGACTGTGGGAACCTGGTTCGCCGAAGTTGGACCCATTTTGATGGGTTGCCATTGTCATTGGTGGTGAAAGTCGGTACAAGGTCAGGTTTTAGGGTCATTTAGAGTTGATTATCGTGTTTTGCAGATGTACGGGGGTGAGGGTTCAGTTTGTTATTCGTAACTTTGTTGTTTCCCTTTTCTGAAGTTGAGGGAGAAACCTTTATTGAGTGTAGGCCTTGTCTGTTTGAAGTGTTTGGGCCGGCTGAGGTTGAAAGGGTTGGGCCTGGTAAAAACTATTATTGTGTTGAAGAGAATTAGGCCTGGGCAGTTGGGTTTTTTTAGAATTGGATGGATTATATAATTTGAGAATTTGGCCAATTCATTTAAGTTTTGGCCAATTTAAAAATCAATTGGCCAATTACATCGCGATTATGGCCAATTTGATTTCAATTATGGCCAACTCTAATAGATTGGCTAAATTAAGTCAAAATTCGAAATATATTTAATATCTCCTTTAACCCCGAGCTTCTTGATTTGATAAAATCAAACACATATTTATTCAAATAAATTATTTTTGAGAATAAATTATATTTAAATAAAGATTTTGATCATTGCACTTATTTTCAAAGATTATCCTTAATTAAAATTCAATTGAAAAAAATAATTGTTGCGATTTTATTTGAAAATCGAAGAAACTCGAGATTAAACGTAGTTATGGAGGGAAAACATTAGGTGTCAACAACTGCCCCCTTCCTTTGGGTAGGATGGATGCAAGTAATCCTGGTCAAAGAGAGGTTGACATTCCTAATTTTTGTCCAACTGCGAATTCAAATCTGGAAGAGGTCGGCTTTCACATGAGTTTCATGGAGTTATGGATGAACCTCGGTATCAGGTTTCCTACACATCTTGGGTTTCATGAGAATTCAGGCCACTTGTAGTTCATAAAGCTTGATTTTAATCATGATTTTTAAGAAAATTCACCAACTATCATGGTTTTGGAGTTTGTGGTTAAACCGAGAAGCTGGGGAATAAAGAGATTTGGGGGAGGTTGGAATGCAGTCAAGTTTTCTATATAGATCCTAGCCTACATATCCCCAGGACTCAGGGAATCAGACTTTCTGTAGTTCAACTCAATCGGTAGAAAAGATAGTCTTTTATTTCAGACAATCTTTGGCTTATGATGAGTGACAAGTTGATCGAATTATGGAAAAGAGGCTTGTAACCTCTTACTCATGAACGTGGATCTATTCACATCCATAGGTAAGAATTTACTTGGGCAAAATTTCCAAAACTCTAAGTGTGTTGCCACCCGAATTTGAAAGAAAAAGAAGGTTACCCTCGGCATGAGTTTAGAAATATCCCAAAGGTGAAGCTAAAAACAGAATACCCTGAAATACCTATATGCCTTCTAACAGGGGTATGGTTGGATGGTGGTGGTGATCATCCTTTAGCTCGGGTCCAAAGAGTTTGACATCCCTCTTTAGACTATGTCCCATTTTGCTGCTAAGAAAGAGTTCCACGTTGTGCTGTGTCCTATCTGAATTCGTCCGTACGTGTGGTTTTGATTTGAGATTTTCATCCTCTCGGATGCTCTTGACAATGCTTCAAGCAAAAAGTATTAGTGCTAAACATAATTTACGAAAGAGGTACATAGTCTTTTACCATATCTCCAGGTAAGTCATGGCCTGAAAAGCAAAGTCATCTCTTAATGTACCTGTTTGGAATGAAATAATTGGCAATAACAAACACAACAACCCTCTTGGTTGTTGTATAATTATGACATTTGTCAGTTGAATATGTATTCAAAGTGGGTGGCCCTTTTAGATACCGGCAATACTTTATGCAGAACGGTCCCTACAACCTTGTAATCTTGTGTTGGTGTAGCAACCCTTTTGGATACCTATATCATTTGTTGTATGTGGAATGATAACCTCTCAGGTTATAGCCGATGATCGATTTATAATTTTTCTTACATTGTCAATCTTTAGATAATCTTGTGCATTATCTGACGTTGGATATGAGGCGACTTGCAGATATCCTTTAAATTGCTAGATTTTAGGTAATCCTACACATTATCCAACTTTGGATAAGATATGGCTTACAGATATCTCTCCAAACGCTAGCTTTCAGGTGTTCCTACACATCATCCGACCTTGGATACAATATGACTTATAGATAATCTCTCAAATTGTTAGTCTTTGGGTAATCCTTCACATAATAGATCTTGGATATGAAGCGGCTTATAGAGAACCCTTGGACGTATCAATTTGATAATCTTGCATATTATCTGGTAAGGATTTAGTTGGGACTTATGGATAACCTTTGAACTATCGATTTTTGGGCGATCTTGCACACTATCCGGTTAGGATGTTGTTATGGTTTACCAATGACCTATAGGCTATCAACTCATAGGTGATCTTGCACACTATCCTATTTCAAATAATATGACTTATAGATGACCCTCAAATTGTCAATTTTTAGGAAATCTTATATATCATTCTTTCTTAGATAGCGACTTAAAGGCGTCCCTTCAAATTGCATGCTTTTGATGCATTCAGATGCTGATTCATAAAAAGATGAGATATCCTCAACGCCAGTATTTCTATCTTGCGTGTCAACAAATATAAAATGGTGATGATATCCTCGACACCAGCATTTCTGTCTAGCGTGTCAACAGATATTGAATGATGATGGTATCCTCGACGCTAGTGTTTTTGTCTAGCATGTCAATAGATATTGAATATTGATGATATCCTCGATGCTAGTGTTTCTGTCTAGCGCGTCAACAGATGTTAAATGATGATGATATCTTCGACGCCAGCATTTCTGCCTAGCGTGTCAATAGATATTGAATGATGATGATATCCTCGACGCTAGCATTTCTATCTAGCATGTTAACAGTTATTAAATGATGATGATATCCTCGACGCCAGAATTTCTGTCTAGTGTGTCATCAGATATTGAATGATGATGATATCCTCGATGCCAGCGTTTCTGTCTAGCGTGTCAACAGATATTGAAGTCAACAGATATTAAATGATGATGATATCCTCTACACCAATATTTCTGTCTAGCGTGTTATCAGATATTGAATGATGATGATATCCTCGATACCAGCATTGTGTCTTGCGTGTCAATAGATATATTGAATGCTAATGATATCCTCGACGCCAGCGTTGTGTCTAGCGTGTCAACAGATATTGAATGATGATGATATCCTCGATGCCAGCATTGTGTCTTGCATGTCAACAGATCTATTAAATGTTGATGATATCCTCGATGCCAGTGTTGTGTCTAGTGTGTCAACAGATATTGAATGATGATATATCATCGACGCCAGCATTGTGTTTTGTGTGTCAACAAATATATTGAATGTTGATGATATCCTCGATGCTAGTGTTGTTTCTAGCGCATCAATAGATATTGAATGATGATGATATCCTCAATGCTAGCATTGTGTCTACGTGTCAACAGATATATTAAATGCTGATGATATCCTCGACGCCAGCATTGTGTCTAGCGCATCAACAGATATTGAATGATGATGATATCCTTTACGCCAGCATTGTGTCTTGTGTGTCAACAGATATATTGAATGCTGATGATATCCTCGATGCCAGCATTATGTCTAGCGCATCAACAGATATTGAATGATGATGATATAAATGGCCCTCTTGGCAATGATATGAAATGACCCTCTTGGCAATGATATGAAATGGACCTTTTGGCAATGATATGAAATGGCCCTTTTGGCAATGATATGTGATGTCCCTCTTGACAATGATATGAATGGCCCTCTTGGCAATGATATGCAATGACCGTCTTGGCAATGATATGCAATGGCCCTCTTGGCAATGATATGCAATGGCCGTCTTGACAATGATATGAAATGGCCCTCTTGGCAATTTAAAAATAGTTTCACCTGAGTTCATTTGTCAGCGTCTTGCTTTCCACATGTACCTATACTCAAGGTAGACGATTAGTAGACACAAAGTCACTTTTGCTAGAGACCATTTTTTAGAAAAATTCTAAATACAATATTTGTAAAGAATACAAAATACTTTTGTTTGTCCTCCATGATCTCAAGAGATGAGATGGACAATTCAAAAGGTCGTCGATAAATGGATGTTGAGCCCATTTTTAGGCTACCAAAAGTACCGTTATTAAGTATTATATGCTCTGTCATGGCTCCCGACTTTCTTAGGAATTTTTCGAAAGAAATACTCATTTTTATGTATCGATCCCTGCATCCACAAAAATGATTAGTTTTAGTGAAACTACTTCGTGTTGACCTCCTTCGATCCTTGATTTGCCCCTCGCCATCTTTTAGGTATGTCTTCATGTTGGGACTTCCACCCCTAACTCTCCGTCCCAATTGATGTCTAGGCAAGTACTAAATAAAAGATTTGTATAGATTCTTGAAAGTAGTCTTAATTTTTAGAAGATAGTTTCAAAAACTAATATAAAAACTTTTGAAAATCTCTGTCAGTCATGCCATGTAATAGCTCAATGAACATCTGCCTCTTGATTTTGACTATATCTGACGAAGGATTTCCAAACCTCATCATTATTGTTGGAGGGTTCTTCAAATAGTTCTGTCATAGCCAGAAATTGAGTCTACCTAGACTTTGTCACAATTGGTGGCTTCGGGAGCTTGGCTTAAACCTATGGTGCTGGGGAATTTGAAATATATTCCAGTATTTGGTGGAAATTTTGAGGCCTCCCTTAAAATTTCTGCCCCAGTTTAGAGTAGTCTGAGATGATATCATCTTGAGTGGATCTGAAGCCCTTGCTGATATTCATCCTCTTTGTTGGATGTTGATCTTCTCTTGTGAATTTTTGAGATTCTTCTCGAAAATTCTGCCCCAGTTTCCATTTCCTGGGGTTATATGACCGAGCCGTTGGGGAGCCTACGTATCCCGTTGAAGTAGGGATCAGGTCAAACGTAGTTTAAGACTACACTGAGGATATACAGAAAGAAATTAATGGGTTGACCGAAGCCGACATAGGCTGCCTACGTATCTCAATCTTGAGAATTTAGGTCATCACGTAGTTCATACATAGAGGGAAAGGATAAATTTTTCTAAGGGGTTGACTGAAGCCGACATAGGCCGCCTATGTATCCCGTTCTTGGGAATTCAGGTCGAACATAGTTCGTACATAAACTCATAATGGCCCTAAAAATACTCTTATCCATCTTACTAGGATATAAATAAGTACTTCTATGGATGGCATAATATTTTCATTGCGTTTGTCTTGATAGAACAAAGGATCAAATGTCCAATGGAGTCATCGCCTTCTTAGTTAACCACCTCGGTTTCCTCTAGATTAGGCTTCTTTGATTCTCAAACTCTTTGAATTTTTTGTTGACTATTCTAGGGCTACCATTATCTTCCTTCTTGACATGACATGACAATGGCAGGTTTTAAGTTACTGTTATACGACGGGCGATAAGTCATGAGTGGAGTCGAGGTCCAATTCAACAATGTTTTCTCTAGTTAAACTTCTATGATCTCGGTTGTCTAGAAAAATTCTTCCCTCTCATTTTTGGTATTCCATCCTCGAGATTATCACTCACAGGATTGAAAAATGATTGGTAGAGTCTAGTTTTACTACTAGCCATTTTTCTTTTCTTGTAACAAAGCTATAGTCAAGAAGAGGATCTCTTACTCATTTCGATCTAGTGAAGTAGGGTCATTTTGTGCCAACACAGAGTAGTTTCTATTACTTACAAAGTAAAAACAACTCAAATGCTGACGTGTTAGATTCCATTAGTAATACGTAAAGCAAGATGATAAGGTAGAAAGTAAACACATAGAGTTGTTTATCATCTCATGCGAATTGATCCATGAAGTAATAATGACACGAGGATTTCACTGAACAGGATTTTGCTCAATGATATGGATAAGTGAAATTTGTCGGGAAGGTTCAACTCTTCTTCTTTCTTCAAGAAAATGGAGGACAACAAAGCTTTTGGAGATATAGGTTGGGCTGAAAGGCTGCCTACGTATCTAGCGGAGGAGAAATCAGGCCCTACGTAGTTCGAAACTACAATGGCATTATCTGATTTTAAAGTCAACTTTCCTAAAATGGTAGCAATTATTTTGGAAGTTTTAAGAATGACTACAAACTTTTCTGAGAAACTTGGGAGACTTGGAGTACATTTGGTCGGACTTTTGTATAGTGGAGTATATTTCTGCCTAGAGATGTTCTATGGAAAATGGGATTGGATCAGTTCGCCTTTGATTCGAATCAACATAACACGTATAAGCACATAAACAGTTATATTACACAAGCATATTGTAATAAATGTGCATCCTAATTCGGTGACCCATTTGAGCCAAGGGTTTAGGCCTAACGAATTTTGAAAAAAATATACGTCTTTTTAAAGACAATCCATTATCCCCAAAACCTTCATAGGTATACCTAAATGACATAAATGTCTACAAAAGTTGCACAAAAGGGGTACAATTCTTAGGGAAAGGGAATAATGTCCCACACAGGGGATACTAATTACTGAATGCTTCTTCTATCAGCCTTCACCTTCTTAGCTTTGTCCATTTCTTATATTGGTGACATCCGTTGACGTTCAAACTGTGCCTTAGATGCAACCTCCCAAATCGATCAATTTCTTGCTTAACTTGCTTTAGTTCTTCTTACGAAAGTAAGCAAATCAAGATTTTTCCCGACCCCAAAGGATAATGGATTGAATTAGACAGGTATACATTTTCTTCAACACATAAATATGGTTCATCTATAATTGACTCGGGGTCAATAGACGTAGGACAGGTTTTTTAATGGTCCCAATACCCCGCTCGAGTATTGGGTTATCCTAGGCTCATGCCTAAAATAGGGTTTTGGTTTCGTTCTATCCTAGGTGTCTAGAATGGGTTTGAACACTGGTTCTCAAGCGGACAACTTGAGTTTGAAAATACGAACAACCATCAGATGACTCACGTGCTAATAAGCAGTTCATATTTCCAACACATTATTGGAATTGAACTATAGGGGCCGTGACACCCACGAAACCCCAAAAGAATTTAAATAATGCAGGAACATGCCATGAGATGCGATAGTTACACTTTACAGAATCAAACATATAAACACATAAACAGTTAATCAAAAGACGAAATCAAACATTTGGTTAGAACCTAGTTAAAAGTCCCCAGTAGAGTCGCCATTTCTGTTTTGCGAAAATTTTGACTTTTGAAAGAGAGTCGCCACTTAATTTTGAAAAGAAATTAAGAAACCTTTTGTAAAATACTTAGACGATTCAAAATAGGAAAATCGTTTAAGTTAAACTATTTCAAGTAAGTTGTTCCTATTAATGCTTTAGGAAGGTGTTAGGCACCTAAAACGTCCGCTAACTTGTGGTTTTCCGGACTCTTTCAAAATCGTCTTTTGAATAACTTTGAAAAAGTTTGTTTTTTGAAAAGAAAAAGTGATTTTAGGAATATTTTGGTGTTTATGCAAAACTAGTTTTTTAGCGACTTAACTAAGGATTTAACTAGGTTCACCAAGCACATAAGGAAAACAAACATAAAGAATAGAGGGAAAGGGAGGAAGTAAGGGATTTAGGCCATTGGCCCAAACCAACAAAACCCGTCCTAGTCTAATTGGGCCTTCCACCCATTTCACATGTCCTAATCTAATTTTCAAGCATTTGGCTCGAATCTTGCCTTCACCTATGTTAAATACAACCTTGGCTTCATGGCCTGAATGAATGAATAAAATAAATAAACCAATAAAATAAATATAGACAACAATAATTAAATGAAATGAAATAATGAATGAGACTTTTGTCTCTTAGCCGCTTCAAGAATGGGACTTTAACCCATTTCTCCTTCTTTCGACTCCATGCGTCAGTTCATTACTTAACCAGCTTCGGGCTTGACTCAACGGATGGTCCTGATTGGCACATTAGGGAATGCAAAGAGGAAAGAGTCCTTTTGGACTCTGAGGCGGGATCATGCGAAAAAAGAAAAGAAATGAAATTAATACACACCCAAAATACGAATTGCTACATGGAGAAATAGTATAACAAATTGATAAACAAAAAGTCAACTGTAGTGTCATCAAATGGACTACAAGACAGTAATTCAGATAGGTCAGAGTCATGCAATATAATAGCACACACCATCCTCCATCAGAATAAAATTAAAACTAAAAGCATCACAATATCATAGCTTTTACAAGAAAGAATGAAGCATTGCTTTTGCAAAGAAATTTATAGCTAAACTAAACCAAACATGTTACAAAGCTATACTGTTTATCGAACAAACTATAATTTAGTTAGATTGAGACTGGGGAAATACGTTCGTCCAAGTTAGATAAAACAAAAATTATGAGTTGAAACACTCTAAACATCATTATACTATTAAAATGATAAGTTAAAGAATTACAACAGGCAACATTTCATCATGGACTTAAGCTAGTGCAAGCAATTACAGGTGCAAGACTGGAGAATTGAAATTATAGCAAGCAATGATTCATCAATAGTCAGGAGAAAACAGGATAAAAATCCAATATTGTCATACTAAACTGCAAATAACAGGCTAAAGGGCTGGGATTAAAATAAAGAAAGTGTTCAACGGAGGAAAGTAATCAGACTACATGAAAAAACGCCTGCCAACAAACAGATTTCACATATTTTTTAAAGATTCAACGACTGCTACGACAAATTTGGAATAAAAGCAGTCTAAGAAAACCTGATCTTCGGCGAACGAACCTCATGACATAAGATGATCAATTAAGGGTAGAATAAAAAGTACATCTTCCCTAGATGTCTAATCTTCATTAAAACTAAATTCCAGAGGCAGCCATCTAAACTTCTTATTATCTAACTTTTCATACTAAAAAAAAAAAACGATACTCATGTTGATACATGTCAGAAAGTGCCTTATAGAACTCCAGAAGTTCTAGACAAATGAACCAAAATTGAATCAAAAGTAAAGTAAGAAAAGGGAAAGCAACTTGAATAAACAGCGGCTGCCTAGGAAACGTAAAATTAACCATAGGAATTTGATTCTGAAGATAGATAAGGCGAAAATCTAACGTGCGTCTAACTATCAAAACCAAGGGAGCAAATGATGTAGGGAAAGGCTAGACATTTTTCAAAATAGGATGTAATTAAGCAAGTTGTAACATCTAGAAAAATTATTTACAGTGAATGAACAAAGCAGTATTTTCTTTTTTTCTTTAAAATTAACCCAGAACAAGAACGCTATTCGCACTTTTTCAGAAATACATCGGTGAGGCCCTCCTTATCTTCTTTTTGACCACAACTTGAAATGAACTTTCAATAACCCAAAGCCGGGTCATCGAGAGTTCATAGGAATGTCTCCTTACATAGATGTATACCCATTATCTCTATCAGTCTCAAAGGTCAAGAGCTATGAGGTAGTCTGAATCCCGCTGATTCAGTATTAAACCAACACCGGTGACCTTGCATTAAGGACAAGACTTAAGAAAACTGGGGCAAATCAGAGCAAAGGTACACCAAAGAAGACATAACTAGACCAAAGTAGGCATGTTCAAACATACAGACAACGAATCAAACCATAAGCAGCGTACAAAAGTGAAAACCATGATTAAATAGTTAATTAATGATATTAAAGTTAAACAATAGATTGCAAAACCGAGGGAATCAACACGAAGCTAAAGTCACGGATTAAACAATTATAATAATAGTTAGACTAGCATATCAAAAATGCTACATCAAAGAAAAAAGAAACTGGAAACGAAAGATGCAATCTTGATGATATAAATGTTTATTCATACCATAACTCTCAGATAACCAATGGCGTCAGTTAAAAGACAGTATATTCGACATAATCACATTGAAAATTACAACATGAGCACTGTTTCAGCAAAATAGCACAATAATAATCACAAAATAACCCCTAAGGCCATCACAGCCATCTACAGCAGACAAAACCCAGCCTCATTCACAATTACTATAAAAATATCAACTGATTCTACGGAGAGAAAGAGGGATGAAGCAGAGAGTGACAAAATTAAAAGAACAAGAGTATATTCACCTCTTCTGGGGCAGCAAAACAGGACGACGAGTTGATGATAGGATTCTGACCACCCGGAATCAGTCTTCGACTAGATAGCGTTGATTAACCGCTGACCTTTTTTTAAAATAAAGATTTTACTAGAAAGGGGGTTTGCTTGAGTGCTCAATTTTTAGCCTTCCAGGCCCCCTTTTTTGGCTCAAGGATGAGCTATTTATAGCGAAACCAAACAGAGATGAATTTCCCATTCCATCAATGTGGGATTCTGTTTAACAAGGGTAATTTTGGGAAATTCTCTAACAGGAAATTCAAAATTCGAACTAAAGATAGCCTTTTCCCACCAACAAACTCATATCTATTTGGAATTTTCTTCCTCCCCTCCAAAATTCTCCAACCAATGGAATTTTAAGGGATGAAATTCCTTCACGAACCAATAGAAATCGAGCAGGTGTGTATGAACTCGTACAACTCTATCCATTACAAACAAATTTTGAACGCTAGAGGACACCTGTGCGTGTTTCTAGAAGATTCGAGGTTTGTAATATTGGAGATAGGTTGAGTCGGTTTGAGACTGTGGGAACCTGGTTCGCCAAAGTTGGACCCATTTTAATGGGTTGTTGATGGGTTACCATTGTCATTGGTGGTGGATGTCGGGTATAAGGTCGGGTTTTGGGATTGTTTGGAGCTGATTATCGTGTTTTGCAGATGTACGGGGGTAAGGGTTCAGTTTGTTGTTTGTAACTTTGTTGTTTCCCTTTTCTGAAGTTGAGGGAGAAACATTTATTGAGTGTGGGCCTGGTCTGTTTGAAGTTTTTGGGCCGGCTAAGGTTGAAAGGGTTGGGCCTGGTAGAAACTATTATTGTGTTGAAGAGAATTGGGCCTGGGCGGTCGGGGTTTTTTTTTTTTTAAATTAGATGGATTATATAATTTGAGAATTTGGCCAATTCATTTAAGTTTTGGCCAATTGCATCGCGATCGTGGCCAATTTGATTTCAATTATGGCCAACCCTAATAGATAGACTAAATTAAGTCAAAATTCGAAATGAATTTAATATCTCCTTTAACCCCGAGCTTCTTGATTCGATAAAATCAAACACATATTTATTAAAATAAATTATTTTTGAGAATAAATTATATTTAAATCAAGATTTTGATCATTACACTTATTTTCAAAGATTATCCTTTATTAAAATTCGATATTGATGAAAATGTTCATTTAAATAACATCATTTATACAATCTCGTATATGTAAATATGAAAATATATAATTATCACTTAAATAATAAATTTAGCCCAAATACATATTTTAAAATCCATTTATTTGGAAAAATAATTGTTGCAATTTTATTTGAAAATCGAAGAAACTCGAGATTAAACGTAGTTGTGGAGGGCAAAAATTATGTGTCAACACCAACTATAGTGGTACCTCAAATAATTGGATTCGTCGAAGTCACTCAATGATTTGATTGATCACAGGGAATGTTTTGAAGACAAGAAGAGTTTTTATTTCAGAAAACTTTTTCATGCCTAAACCTGTGGATAAATGCAGGTTTATATAGCCATCAAGTGCCCCTTCCGAAGGCTGGCAGTAGTTCATCCGAAAAGGTATATCCATTGAAAGAGTTATGTTTGTTTATTCGAAACATTATGCCTTTTTCTAAACAGACACAACTAGCTAAACAGTCATTCCTTTTCCAAAACAATATGTCTTTTCATAAAAGGTTATGTCCCTCCATTTTCCATTCACACCAATTGAACCCAACATGTATTACACAATTCTTTGCCAAGTCCTCAAAGAATATCAATGAGTTGGATAAAGGCATTGCTCTAACTCTTAAAGGGATTCAGGAGTTCAATGTCGTCGGCCTTTCTCCTTTGGAGGTTCTACTTGAAGATTTTTTCAAGAAGCATGGCGATTACGATGTTGCAAAGGTGTCTAGTTCTCTGAAGATAACTAAAGATTCTTATCAAGCATTGGTTTCTACTGCACAACAACGCCTTCATACTGCAAATGAAGATAAAGTCAAGATGTACAAGCGTCTGGAGAGCTTCATAAGTCCTTGAGAGAGTTGAAAAAGAGTTAGATGACTGGATGTCTAAGAAGAATAAGACCATTTTTCTTATTAAAGAGCATCAAAAGAAATTTTCCAAAAATCAAGAGAGTATCACCAATATTGAAGACGAGATTCATGCCCTTGAGAAAATCAACACTATCGGAAACAAAAATAAAATAACTTGTTAACCTAAAGGAAATTGTTGAGACAAGTCGTCATCTGATCCTCATCCATAAGATTTTTCCTTAATTTTTTAATTTCTTCACAATGAGGTTCTCTTCCTTTTTGTTCTGGTTTTATTTTTTTTTATTCTATCATGATGTATTGGCAATATCTCTTGGAGAAATAAAAATGACACTTTTCTTTTAGTACTCTTTCCGCTATGTAGTTTATTATCAAATCTGACATGTCAACCAGTTTTTTATGTCTTCTCGATTCATATGCTTCGACATTTGGGATACAGGATAAATAATTCAAAATTATGAACCAGTTGCGTTGTTGGAACGGGAATTCACAAAAATACAATATATATATATATATATAAATCATGACCAAAAGACTTTTACACTGTGTATACCTTTAATAAAAGGCTTTGCTCGAACTCCGTATCGCTCAACATTTTTAGCTTTGAGCGGCTATGGTAAAAAGTTCATAACTCGAACTAGGAGTGTCAAAATCATGAAATTCTTAATCCGTTGGAAAGATGACTCATTGAACTACAATATGTGTAAAAATCATGGACAGAGGTTCTCCGAATTTGTACAAATTTCATTTTCAAACATGGATCGAAATTATTATCTTTTTTCTTCGCCCAGTTTTATCAACCTTGCACGTCTGTGGTAGAAAGTTCATAACATTGAGTCAGAGAATCGAAATCATGAAATTGTTATTTATTTGTAAAGATAACTCGTGGAACTACAGTGCATGTAAAAATCACGACCAAACTCTCTCCGTATTTTTACAGATTTCATTTTCAACTTGGCTCAAAATTATTATCTTTTTTTCTTCACCCAATTTTTTTCAACCTTGCATGTATGTGGTAGAAAATCCATAACCCGGACTAGGAGTGTTGAAATCATGAAATTCTTATTTTTTAAAAAAGATAAATCACGAAACCACAACGTATGTAAAAATCATGACCAAATTTCCTCTAAATTTGTACAAATTTCATTATAAACTCAGCTCAAATTCTGCCTCCCTTTTTTTCATATTCGTACATCCATGGGGTAAAATTCATAACTTGAATTAGGAATGTCGAAATCATGAATTCTTGTTTATTTTGAAAAATAACTCATTGAATCACAGTGAATGTAAAAATCAAGACCAAATTCCCTTTGGATTTGTACAGATTTTTTTTTCAATCTTGGATCGAAATTACTTTTCTTTTTTTTTTTGCTCAGTTTTTTAGCCTTGCACGTTTGTGGTAGAAAATTCATAACTCGGACTAGGAGTGTCGAAACCATGAAATTCTTATTCCGTTGGAAACATAACTTATTAACTATACTTGATGTAAAATTCAAGACCAAACTCTCTCTGAATTTGTTCAGATTTCATTTCAAACTCAGCTCAAATTCTGCCTCTCCCCTTTTTTTCATGTTCAAGTTGTTGTCTGCTCTTGTGCTTCAGATGTTTTTTGCCATAGGTGTACTGAACTTAAGATCCATTCCATTGGAATTCATCAAGAAACTTAGCACATTTGTCCATGGTGTCATTTTTTTCTCTTTTTTGTTGCAGGTTTACGAGGAAACACAATCTCTATACCACATAGGCACCCGATGTTCATATGATTGATGTTGAACGTTTAGTGTGTCACTTCCTTAATGTTTGACAAGAAAAAGGCTTGGATCAATAAATTTCATCCCAAGCAAGCACGTAGCCCATCTCATGATCCTTGGGGGTTGGCGAGAAAAATTCTTGGAGTTATTGTATTCAATCCTTGGAGAACGAGAATGTGGTGTATAACATTCTTTTGGACTTGATAGATCATACTCCATCCTTAGTGTTACTAGAAACAACCCTTTCTAACTTCAGCAAACAAGAGGCCTTGTGCTGTCTTAATAGCTATACAGACCCTCAATATTTTTCCTTGCATCAGTGAGGATTGGCGATAAAAAGTCTTTGAGTGACTGCACTTCTTTCTTTCAACTCGTTGAGAGATGCCTGACCATTCTTGACTTGTTATTTTAATGAGAGACTCACCGATATACTTTTTTTATAGCCATGGATGGGGAGAACGCAGAGCATCTCCTTATTTTATAAATTGGCGTAGACATACAGAGAGTGTTCATCCTATAAACTTTTTTGATTTTCAACTTTGCACACCTTCACTGAAAAAAAATTTCTCGATCCATGAGTAACAAAATTGTGAGTCCCTTGATCATATGGATGTCAATTTCATGCGATATATCAAAATTTTAGATCAGAATTTCCTTCGTATTGATTAAAATTAACTTTAGAAGTTGATTTTGAATCTGACACATCTATTTCACAGCTTTGTGCAGCCGTGGTAAAAAAAATCATAACTTTATACGGGATCCTTCGAATCATGAGCCATCATTTTTGTTTGCGAAGAGATCTATAAGATACCACATACATAAAAATCAATGTCAAACCTTTTAATAATTTGTACCAATTCGTCATCAAAGTCAGCTTAGTTCAGAACCTTATGGTCTCTTTCCCAACTTTGAGCGTCTATAGTAGAAAATTTCATATCTCGATGTAGGAGCCTTTGTATTACGATCCGTCTTCTTTGTTGCAAATATAATACCAAGAGTTACAACATATGTAGAAACCATGCTCAACGTATTTACAAATTTATACGAATACATCATTGAAGTCAGCGTAGTTCAGAATCTGATAGCTTATTTTTGCAACTTTAAGCGGCTATGATAGAAAATTCATAACTTGGCATAGGAGATTTTGCATCACAAACTATCTTTTTTGTTGCAGAGAAGCCTTTAAGATCTATCACATATGTAAAAATTATGTTGAACACTTTTACGAATTTATACAGATATGTCGTTGAAATCTACTTTGCCTTGCTGGTCTCTTCACCTTTGCACATCCACGGTAAACTTAGCGAAGGAACATCTAACCTCATGCGATATCTATTTCAATTCAAAGAGTTATTGCCATGCTCAAATAATGCCACACCCTTTTCCTCTTTTTAAATTTTTTTAACTCATATGACTGAACTTAGGGTAAAAGAATATTCTATGCTGCCTACGCACCTCGGAGAAAAGGATCAAGTTATAATACAGTTCAGGATGATGAGTTAATTTATTTTTAAAATTTATTTTTCTTTTTTTTCTTTGTTTTTCAGAGAAACATTCACATTAGACTTATGCGGGCCAGGAGTGAAATGCAGTTTAAGCTCATGCCTTAAAGAGCATAGGTGACCTTCATGGAAAGTACTGCTTCAGGAACTTGTCATTGATGGGACCAACTCTTACACCATTTTGGTCGACAACTTTATAATCACCACTTGGATATGCTACTTTCACCACATATGGCACATCCCATTTTAACGTAAACTTATCACTAATGCATTTGTTGAGGATATGGTTCTTCGAACTGCTACGACCAAGTCACCTACTTGAAATAATCGGAGTTGCAATATCTTTTTGAAAGCTCTAGCAAGTCGATCTTGATAACACTCCAACCTTTGTTGTGCTTCTAATCTCTTCTCGTCCATTGCCTCCAACTCTGCTAGACAAAGTCGAGCGTTATATTCAGTTGTAAGCCCTTCTTATTGCAATTTGCAATGCTAGAATTTGTTGTTCTAATGGAAGGATTGCCTCTATGCTATACATAAGTGAATACAGAGTCGCTTGCATTGGACTTTTGAAGGTTGTACGATATGCCCACAAAGCTTCACCGATCCTCTCATGCCAGTCCTTTTTATTTTTTGCAACAACTTTCTTTAATAGGTTACCAAGTGTCTTGTTAAAAGCTTTGGCAAGTCCATTGGTAGGTGAATTGTACATTGAAGACTTGTACTGCTTAAAATTGAACTTCTCGCACAAAGACCTCATGAGTTTATTGTTGAAGGGCATTACATTATTAGTAAATATGCATCTTGGTATGCCATACCTAAAAATTATATTTGACTTGATAAAATCAACAACATTTACTTTTTCACTTCTTTTAATGGCACAGCTTCAGCCCATCTTGAGAAATAGTCAGTAGTGGCTAAGATGTACATTTTTCCTTTTGACAACTTTGGAAAAGTTCCAACAACATCAAGTCCCTAGGCATCAAAAGGCCATGAGGCTATAGTTGGATGAAAGGGATTTGGAGACTGATAGATGTAATTAATAAGGAATTGATATACTTGACACCTTTTTCCATGTTCTAGGCAATCCATCATCATTGTCGGCTAAGTCCATTCTTTTGATGCAGAAATGAAGTTTATCCCCTGATTGGTGTGCTCCATATGTGCCAGAATATAATTCCTCCATTGTTTATTGAGCTTCTTCTTTGTCAAGATAACATAAGAATAAACCCTAAAAAGAATGAAGAAATAATATTCCCTCATAAAAGATGAATCATGGTTCCCTTCTCTTAATGTCTGCTCTTTTTGTGGATCCTTAGGCAGCCTTTCATGTTCAAGAGACTCAATTAGTGGTTTTTACCAATCTTTTTATTCCACCACTCGAATATATGTATAGTGGATTTCATCTATTTGAAGATTGAGACAACTAGGAATAACCCACCGATGACATACTTGCACCTTTTTTGACTCATACTCTCCGAGTGCCAGCGTTGTGGCTAAGTTATCCAGATCATCCGCCTTGCAATTTTCTTCTCTTGGGACATCGTTAGGAACACCTGATCAAACCTTTCAAGAAAAAAAATGTCATATTGGTGATATGGTAATATATATTTCTTCTTCAACTCGTAACTCCCCATAAGTTGGTTTAAGATCAACGTAGAATCACCATAGATATCCAATTATGGAATCTTTATATCTAATGCCATTTCAAGGCCAACAATTAAAGCTTGGAACTCTGCAACATTATTGGAACATGTTTCGCGGGCAAGATTACTCTTTTTGGTGATATCAACACAATGCTCGCTCCTGCACTATCTCGGCATACAGATCCATCAAAAAGCACTGTCCATGTTGGTAATTCTTCAGTAAACAATACATCTTTATCAGGAAACTCATTTTAAATCTCCTATTTCCCTAGAAGAGGGTGATCAGTGCAGAAATTAGCAAGTGCTTGCCCCTTCACAACCTTTCAAGACATGTATATGATCTCATATTGGTTAAATAATACATACTATCTTTCAAGACGCCATGAGAGAACTGGTCATATCTTTCAAGACTCCATGAGAGAACTGGTCATGTCATTACAAACTTCATGGGTCAGCCTAGAAAATTAGATTGACAGTGTATGCTTCAAAATAATGTCTTAATTTCTTTATCGAATAAAGAAAAGCTAAGCACATCTTCCCAATGGGCGTATAATTAAAATTATCTCCGATCAAAGTTCAACTTAGATAGTACACTTCTTGTTCCTTCTTATCTCCTCCTGAGCAAGAAGTGCTCTAGGTGATTGTTCTTGTGATGTAATGTAAAGTATCAATGGCCTCCCAGGAGTTGGTGCCCGTAATATAGGTGATTTCAACAAGTACTTTTTGATGCGTTCAAAAGAATTTTGGCATGATTGGTCCTAGATGAAAGGGGAATCTTTTATCATTAAATGGTTGAAGGGTTGACATCTTCCAGCCAAGTTAGAGATGAACCTTTGAATGAATGCTAAATTTCCTTGTAGACTGCAGAGGTCTCTCAAGTTGTTTGGCTCAGAAATTTTTTGAATGGCATCAATCTTTGTGGGATCAACTTCAATTCCATGATGACGCATAATAAAACCAAGAAACTTTCCCAAAGTAACCCCAAATGCACATTTGAGTGGGTTTATTTTCAAGTCAAATTTTTGTAACCTCTCAAAAATAATAGGAAGGTCTTCAAAATAGTCGTCCCTACATGTACTTACCACCAAGTCATCAACATAATATTCCACCCTCTTATGTAATATATCATCAAAAATGTTTTTCATTGCACGTTGGTAGGTGGCACCCGTATTCTTCAGACCAAAAAGGCATAACCTTATAACAATATATCCTTTTTGGAGTTTGGAAAGTAGTGCATTCTTCATCCTGTGGAGACATTTTGATTTGATTTTATCTAGTAGACCTATTCATAAATGTCATAGCTTCATATCAAGTTATCGCATCAATCATGAGCTCTACGATTGGTATCGGGAAATCATCTATTGGAAATGTCTTATTCATGCCTCAAAAATCAACGTAAACACTAATATGACCATTCTTCTTCTTGACAGGTACAATCTTTGAGCTCCATGATGGGTACTTCACTTCTTAGATAAATCCGGCTACGATGAGCTTATTTACCTCTACTTTAATTTGAGTTACCAAATTTGAATGAAACATTTGTTATGACTACTTTATCGGAAGTTCCCTTTTTTTTAATCCTCAAATAATGAATGGCTACCCTAGGATTAAGGCTTGGCATTTCTTGGTACGACTGGGCAAAGGCATCTTTGTAATCAACTCATAACTTAAAGTAGTCCCTCTCTTCTTGCATTGTAAGAAGAGCATTGACGAATGTTGGGCATGGATCTTCCTGAGTGCCTAAACTAAGTTTTTTGATTCATCTATGATTGATTGTATGCCATCATCCAGTTGGGGTAGATCCTCTTAATCATCATCATCCATATCATCAAAGTATGGAACTTCATGTGATATGATGCTTGTACAAAGTTTAAATCTTCTATTTGACTTCCTTAGAATGTCGTGATGGCTTCTTCTTGCTCCTTCTTAATTTCTTCAAAAAACTAGTTAGTGAAACAATGGTGCTTCTTTTCACTTTTAGCAAACCATTTGTGGTGATTGACAATACAACCTTTCTCTTCATACGTGATGGGAAGATACTATGAATGTCTTTGTCATTGATTCCTTCAAAAATACCTTGCTTTTCATTCTCCAACAACCTTTTTTGTGCTAACAACTTTACCATAGTCCCAAATAATGAAAGATAGAAGTTCTTGAGGTGTTGTCCTCTCCTTCTATTTGTTTCGAGGCTCTAGTTTTGTCCTTGCAACCCAATCTTTCACATACAGAGACACGAGGTGTCAATTTTCCTATGAATTCAAAAATAGAAGTTTGTTGTGGAATTTTCTCATCCTTAGGTTCCTCATCTTTTTCTACTGAGGCATAATATGATAAAGTTGTTTCCTTTCCCTTCTTATAAGAAAGTCGATGAGGTTCCAATAATTTGAATCCCAGGCCAAAACATAGGAGTGGCAACATAATTCCCTTGCTTTCTCAAATTTATTTGGGTCTTTGTAAGACCATGTATATTCTCACCAGTGAAATCATCTTTAAGCTCACCTAGTGTAATACCCCACAATTTTTCGAGCTTAAACTTGTCCCAAAAAATGTCAAGGATTAGCTCTTAGAATGAATGATATTTAATTTGTGTGGAATTTTTTAGATTAGAACTTTCCATGGCCTAGGAAATTGAATAACCTTTCCAACGATATAAGATTCGCCTAAATCCGATAATCGGGTAAGAAGTTACGGCTATTTTAAGTTCCAGTCGTAAAACACCATCATTTGGACCCTTAGCGCGCCGCGGAGTAGTGAAAAATCCCAATTCTCATTTTCCAGTGTCTCTCCGTGATTGCACCGCATCACGGAGAGGGCCAAATTCCCCTTTGGCAATTTCCAGTGTGACCTCGCGATATTGGCGCGTCGCGCCAGTGATCAAAATGACAAACATAAGGACTCCGCGATTGTGGCACGTCGTGGAGGGAGCCCATTGCCCATTCGTCCAATTTCTATTGAGCCACCGCGATGCGCCCTATTCGCAAAATGTTATAGTTTTCAATTTTATTTGCGAGTTTAAAGAGGGCATTTTGGTCATTCTCCCAGCCCCTAGTCCGTCTTAAACAACAAATTAAACCCCTCCAAAGCAATTTACATTCACTTTTATCCAAATTTCTTTCAATAAAAATCCTAGTTCATCAACTTCCTACCCAAGAAATACAAGATTCCTCTATTAACTCTCCAAGATAATTCAAGATTGAGATTTTCCAATACAAAAACACTAAGAAATCATCTCCAAAGTATCAATAGGAATCAAAGATTCAAGTCTTTTATCAAATATCATCAATTAAGGTATGTGGGGTATTGAACAAGGATAATTCTTTCATCCTTGTGCCCAAAGCTTTATTTTAATTATAAATTCACTGCAATTTATGAGATTTTCCATGAAATTCAAGTTAGGGTTTATACTCATTATCATTCTTTGCAAGATTATGAGATTTTTCATGATTTAGAAGTTGAATTACATGATTATGTTTATGATTCCATTCATATTGCTTAAATTCCTAGATTTTAAGATGATTTATGAATGCTTACATTACCAAGAATGAATTTTGAGATGTTTTAATATGAGATTGATGCTTGGGTCAATAGACCCCATTTAAAGATTGTTGTTTCAAAGAATTGTTGTGCTATAAGCACCCCATGATTAGAATGCTTTTAGATTATTGAGAAAGATTTGACCATTTGGTCTCAAAACAGATTGAAAATCCACTTTAAAGATTTAGATTACAGATTTATAGTTGGTTTTCATTATAAACCATTAGATTTCTTTTAAAGTGGATTTTTCTTAAGATTTTGAGCATAAGATTGGGAGTAGTATTTAGCACAGAGCAGGAAGTGTGGGATTAACGTGCCCTATTTTCCACAGAACTATGTGCCACCATAGGTACAGATTCAGATTATTCCCACTTTTACGTGGATGACTTAGATTGTGATCACACAGATTAGATTGTTCTATTTTGATAGAAAGGGTCGAACAGTCCTAACCTTATAGGGGCTAGTTGTGGGACACCATGGATGCTCACATAGTGTACATGTCGATTAGAAGAACCTGCCAAACAGACGTCCCCTACTCTTGAAACTGTTAATTGATTTGAAGCCTTAAGATATGCAAAATAAGTTTTCAGATTTCATTTAGCCTAAAGGATTTTAGAATAAGAACAGGACATAGATTTTAGAACTAAGTGTAATGGCTCACAAGATTTAGATTACATGTTTATTATTCATGATTTCACTTTCAGATTTCAGATTTTTGCAAGCTTAAATGAGTCATTTACATTTATCATTCATGATATTTTCTATAGACCGTGATGATATTGTTTACTTATTGCATGCACCCCCATATACTCAGTACATCCTCAAAGTACTGATCCACATACATGTCTATGTACTACATTGTCTCATAATATAGGTTCAAGTGCTCAATCTCATCAGTGACAGTGATTTTTCGAGCATCTCATCTACATCCCTGCATTTGGTGAGTCCTCATATTTCGGGGACTTAGCTATTCATGTTCTCATTTTATTAATAGATATTTCAATTTAGTTTGAGTCAGCTGGGGCCTATCCTAGTGACTCTCTAAATTCAGTTAGTAGAGGCTTGTCGGACTATCAGACTCAGTCTTAGATATCAGTTGTCGTATTTAGACTTTTCAATATTTGTTTAAACGGATTGATGAGCTTAGTACTTTCAGATATATTCAGATAGTTTTCTGCATTTTATCATGATTTTATACTTATATTTCCCCATGTTGAGATTCAGATGTGTTAGAAGGCAGCCAGGGTTAGCTCGGGACTACTTGTAGTTTAGAGTACCGTATGGCGTCCTGAGAATTAGATTTTGGGGCATTACAAACTTGGTATCAGAGCCTAAGGTTTAGAAAGTCCTAGGAAGTCAGACAAGCCGTATTATATAGAGTCTTGATCATCGGTGTGAAGCACACCACATCTATGAGCAAGAGGCTACAGAGCGTTTTAGAAAAATCCTCTTTTCTTTCGTAATCCATCCTGCTTATATTTGTCTTTATCTTCTATTAAATCATACTCTTTTATGAAAAAAATGCCTTCTCATTGAGCTAATACCCATAGAAATAATAACCAACCACCTCAACTCCCAGATCCTTTGAATGAGAATATGTCACATGCAAACTTTCGGTCATATTTTCAGGCTCTAGGCCAAGCTATGACGGCTAATATTCAAGGTAATCGTCAGGCTGTAGTCCCACCTCAATAGGATAGGGATTTAGCCGCAGCCATAATTTGAGACTTCATGAGAATGAACCTGTCGGAATTCTTTGGGTCGAAAGCAGGTGAGGACCCATAGTTGTATCTTGATAAGGTTAAGAAGATCACCCAAATTATGTATGTTTATGAAAAAAAAGTGTATAATTGGCATCCTATAGGCTGAAAGATATTTCTTATGATTGGGTGGTGATGTGCAAGAAGAGTGGAGGGGATAATGCATCTCCCATGACTTGATAGATATTTTAGGATGTGTTTTTAGACAAATTCTTCCACTAGAGATGAGGGAAGCTAAGATAGAAGAGGTCATGAACTTGAAGCAGGGCTCTATGACAGTAAACGAGTATTGCCTCATGTTCAATCAGTTGTCTAAGTATTCCCCTGATCAGATGGTTGACCCTAGGTCAAGCATGAGTAAGTTTATGACCGGTGTGGCTGGGAAGATAGTTAAGGAGTGTAGGACTGCTATGATTAATAGGGATATGGATCTTTCTAGATTGATAATGCATGATCAGCAGATTAAGGCAGAAAATATGAAGGAAAGAGAGAGAGAGAGTAAATCAGAGGGCTAGAATAGGGCAGTTTGATCATGGTCATACTAGGTCTGGAGAAGGAAATCATTCGCAGTTTCAGAATCATTCATCTATGCCTACACCTTCTTCATCCAGTGCTCTTGCACCCAGAAATCGTCAAGAGTAGTGGGGTAAGTCTTCTATGTCCAAATCTCATGGTAGTGTGAGTGGGAAGCCAAATCATCCCTATTTTTAAATTGTGGCAAGCATCATGGAAGTAAATGTTTGTTGGGATAGAAAGATTGTTATGGTTGTGTTCAGAAGGGTCACAATATTAGATATTGCCCACATGCTAGATAGGGAAATAGAGATGTTCGTCCCCAGACTCAGGCTAACAGTGCACCAGCTCTTTTAGGTCGCACAGCCCCTCCCTAGGGCATATCATCTAGTACTATTATCGGTCAGTGCCAGAATAGGTTCTATGCTTTACCATCACGTAAGGAATAGGAGGATTCCCCAGATATTGTTACTGGTATGATTCGTATCTTTTATTTTGATGTATATGTGTTGTTAGACCCCAGGTCAAATTTTTATTATGTGACCCCGTTAGTTACTGTGAATTTTGAGATAAATTCTAAAAAGATTATCGAGCCTTTCTTGGTTTCTACCTCAGTAAGTAAGTCATTTGTTGCTAAGCAAATCTATAAAAAGTGTTCAATAACTATCCTTCATAAAGTCATGTTAGCACACTTGATAGAGTTAGATATGGTTGATTTTGATCTTATTCTTGGTATGGATTGGCTCCATTCCTATTATGCTTTTATAGATTGTCACACCTAAGTGGTAAAGTTTTAGTTTCCAGATGAGCCAGTCTTTGAGTGGTCCAGTAATTCAGTGTCTCCCAAGAGACATTTCATATCATATCTTAAGGCCAGAAAGTTGATATCCAAAGGTTTCCTTTATCATCTAGTTTGAGTTAAGGACACTAATTCTGAAACCCTAACAGTTAGGTTAGTTGATGTAGTAATGAGTTTCCAGATGTCTTTCTAGAAGATCTCTCAAAGGTACTTCCCAATAGAGAGATAGAATTCGGTATTGACCTTCTCCCAGATACTCAACCTATTTCTATCTCTCCTTATCGTATGGCAGCCGTCGAGCTTAAGGAATTGAAAGAACAACTCAAAGAACTTTTAGATAAAGGTTTCATAAGGCCCAGTGTTTCTCCATGGGGAATTCCATCCTATTCGTGCGAAAGAAAGATAGTTCTTTGCGAATGTGCAATGACTATCGTCAGCTAAATAAGGTCACAGTCAAGAAAAAATACTCTCTTCCTAGAATTGATGACTTTTTTGATCAATTACAAGGTGCAAGTTATTTCTCAAAGATAGACCTTAGATCTGTCTATCATCATCTTACAGTAAGGGCGTGTGATATTCCAAAGAAAGCCTTTAGAACCAGTTATGGTCATTTTAAGTTTCTAGTCATGTCTTTCGGGCCAACCAATGCTCCAACGGCTTTTATGGACCTCATGAATCGATTTTTCAAGCAGTATCTAGATATGTTTGTCATAGTGTTCATAGATGATATCCTCGTATACTTTCGTAGTGAGGATGACCATGCAGAATATCTTAGAATTATCTCGTAAACTCTTAGAGATCACCAATTTTTCAACAAATTCAGCAAGTGTGAGTTTTGGCTAAGATCAGTAGCCTTTCTTGATCATATTATTTTCTCCGACGGCATTAGAGTTGATTCTCAAAAGATAGAAGTTGTAAAAAATTGGCCTAGTCCTATCTCTCCATCAGATATTAGGAGTTTCTTGGGTCTAGCTTATCTCATCTATTACATCTCCTATGTCTAGATTGACCAAAAAGAAAGTTAAGTTCCTATGTTCAGATTCCTGTAAGAAGAGTTTTAAGGAGTTGAAGACTCGTCTAACTTTAGCCCCAATATTAGCATTACCTAATGGTACAGATGGTTTCGTGGTGTATTATGATGCCTCTAAAGTTGGTTTGGGTTGTGTGTTGATATAGAGAGGTAAGGTCATATCCTATGCGTTTAGAAAGTTGAAGCCTCCTGAAAAGAATTACCTAACCCATGATCTAGAATTAGCTATTGTGGTGTTTGCTTTGAAAATTTGGAGACACTATCTGTATGGTGTGCACGTTGATGCATCCACAGACCACAAAAGCTTGCAGTATGTATTTACTTAGAGGGAGTTGAATCTCCGTTAGAGAAGATAGTTAGAGTTGCTAAAAGACTATGATATGAGTGTGTTGTACCATTCGAAAAAGGCCATGGTAGTGGAAGACGCCCTTAGCAAGCTGTCTACGGGAAGTGTTGCTCATGTGGAGAATGGTAAGAAAGAGTTAGCTTGAGAAGTTCATCGTTTGGATAGGTTGGTCGTTAGGTTAGTTGATTCAGCTGAAGGTAATGTTTGGGTATAGAGTAGTTCCGAATCTTCCCTAGTTTTGGAAGTGAAGGAAAAGAAAAATACGAATTTTAGTTTGATAAAACTGAAGGAGTCAGTTAAAGACCAAAAGATAGAAGTTTTCTCCCAAGGGGGAGATGGTGTGTTGAGATACCAAAGTAGATTGTGTGTGTTTTCTGTTGATGATTTGAGGCAGAGAATTATGGCAGAAGCACATGGTGCGCGTTATTCGATTCATCCAGGTGCTACCAAGATGTACCGCAACTTGTCGGAGATCTATTAGTGGAATGGTATAAAGAGAGATATAGCAGAGTTCATAGCTAAGTGTGCAACTTGTCAATAGGTTAAGGTAGAGCACCAAATACCTGGTCATACATTACAAGAGTTTGGTATCCCCACTTGGAAGTAAGAAGAGGTGAATATAGATTTTGCGACTGGTTTACCCCAATTGCGTCATCATCATGATTTGATTTGGGTTATTATAGATAGATTGACTAAGTCAGTGCATTTCTTGCCAGTTCATACGTCCTATACAGCTGAACATTATGCTAAGATGTATATCCAAGAGTTAGTCAGATTGCATGGAGTTCCTTTGTCTATCATCTCAGATAGGGATACTCAGTTTACCTCTCAATTTTGGAAAGCCTTTCAGAAGGGTCTTGGTACCCAAATCCATCTTAGTTTAGCTTTTCACCCCCAGACAGATGGTCAAGTAGAGAGGACCATCCAAAACTCTAGAGGATATGTTGAGGGCATGTGCTCTTTATTTCAAGGGGAGTTAGGATGAGCATTTGCCATTGATAAAGTTTTCTTATAATAACAGTTATTATGCTAGCATTCAGATGGATCCGTTTGAAGCTCTTTATGGGAGGAGATGTAGATCACCCATAGGTTGGTTTGAAGTGGGTGAGGGTACTTTGCTTGGGACTGATTCAGTGTTCGAAGTTATGGAGAAAGTTAAGCTGATTAGAGAGAGATTGAAAATAGCCTAGAGTCGTCAGAAATCCTACATAGATATGAGAAAAAGGGGCCTCGAGTTTGAAGTTCGTGATTTCGTGTATCTAAAGATTTCACCCATGAAAGAGGTGAAGAGATTTGGCAAGAAGGGGAAGCTTAGTCCTCGCTATGTTGGCCCTTATAGAATTCTAAGTCGTGTTGGGAAAGTAGCTTATGATATGGAATAGCCTGCAGACTTGTCAGCCGTTCATCCTGTATTCCATGTCTCTATGCTTAAGAAGAGTATCAATGACTCCACCGTTGTAGCTCCTTTAGAAAGCTCAGATATTCTAAATAGCCTTTCGTACGAAGAGATTCCAGTTGAGATTTTTTAGCATTAGATTTGTAGACTAAAGAACAAAGAAGTTCCCTTGGTCAAAGTTCTTTGGTGAAAGCAGTCTGTTGAGACCGCTACTTAGGAAGCAGAAGCAGACGTGCGAGCCAAGTACCCTCACTTTTTCTTCGCAACCTCAGATTTGGCAGAAGGTAATTCCTTAATCTAGTTCCTTTCTAATCAGATATTCAGCAATATAGATGTCCTCATGTAAGTTTATGCACTCTCAGAATTATTTAGAAGCTCAGAATGATTTAGATTTAGATATTCAATTCATTTTAGTTATGCAAACTATCTTACGCTCTCAGATTCCTTAGAAATTTCAGGTTAGCTAGACATATTTGAGGACGAATGTTCCCAAGGGGGAGATATTGTAATACCCTGCGATTTCCCTAGCTTAAACTCGTCTCGAAAAATGTCAAGGATTAGCTCTTAGAATGAATGATTTTTAATTTATGTGGAATTCTTTAGATTTGAACTTTCCATGGCAGAAATTTAATAAGCTTTCCAACGATATAAGATTCGCCTAAATCCAATAATCGGGTAAGAAGTTATGGCTATTTTAAGTTCCAGTCGCAAAACACCATCATTTGGACCCTTAGCGCATCGCAGAGCAGTGAAAAATTCCAGTTGTCATTTTCCAGTGGCTCTCAATGATTAAATCGCGTCGCGGAGAGGGCCAAATTCCCCTTTGGCAATTTCCAATATGAACTCGAGATACTGGCTCGTCACGCCATTGGTTAAAATGACAAACATAATGGCTCCGCGATTGTGGCATATCACGGTGGGAGCCCATTTCCCATTTGTCCAATTTCCAGTGAGCCACTGCGATAGTGGCGCATCGCGGTGGCCAACCAGTTCACAAAATGTTGTATTTTTTAGTTTTGTTTGGGGGTTTAAAGAGGGCATTTTGGTCATTCACCCAACCCCTAGTCCTTTTTAAACAACAAATTAAACCCCTCCAAAGCATTTTACATTCATTTTTCACCAAATTTCTTTCAATAAAAACCCTAGTTCATCAACTTTCTCCCCAAGAAATCCAAGATTCCTCCATTAACTCGCCAAGATAATTCAAGATTGAGATTTCCCAATACAAGAACACTAAGAAATCATCTCCAAAGCCTCAATAGGAATCAAAGATTCAAGCCTTTCATCAAAGATCATCAATTAAGGTATGTGGGGTATTGAACAAAGATTATTCTTTCATCCTTGTGTCCAAAACTTTATTTTAATTATAAATTCATTGCAATTTATGAGATTTTCCATGAAGTTCAAGTTAGGGTTTATACCCATTATCATTCTTCGCAAGATTATGAGATTTTCCATGATTTAGAAGTTGAATTACATGATTATGTTTACGATTCCATGCATATTGCTGAAATTCCCAGATTTTAAGATGATTTATGAATGCTTACATTACCAAAAATGAATTTTGAGATGTTTTAATATGAGATTGATGCTTGGGTCAATAGACCCCATTTAAAGATTGTTGTTTCAAAGAATGGTTGTGCTATAAGCACCCCATGATTAAAATGCTTTCACATTATTGAGAAAGATTTGACCTTTTGATCTCAGAACAGATTGAAATCCACTTTACGAATTCAGATTATAGATTTATATTGGTTTTCATAAGAAACCATTAGATTACTTTTAAAGTGAATTTTTCTTAAGATTTTGAGCATGAGATTGGGAGTAGTATTTAGCACCGAGCGGGAAGTATGGGATTAGTGTGACCTATCTTCCACAGAGCTACGTGCCACCATAGGTACAGATTCAGATTATTCCCACTTCTACGTGGATGACTTAGATTGTGATCACACAGATTAGATTATTCTATTCTAATGGAAAGGGTAGAATAGCCCTAACTTTACAAGGGCTAGTCGTGGGACACCATGGATGCTCCCATGGTGTACAGGTCGATTAGAAGAACCTCCAAACAGACGTCACCTACTCTTGAAATATTTTAATTAATTTGAAGCCTTAAGATATGCAGAACAAGTTTTCAGATTTCATTTAGCCTAAACGATTTGAGAATAAGAACAGGACACAGATTTCAGAACTAAGTGTAATGGCTCACAAGATTTAGATTACTTGTTTATTATTCATGATTTCACTTTCAGATTTCATATTTTCTCAAGCTTAAATGAGTCATTTACATTTAGCATGCATGATATTTTTTATAAATTGTGATGATATTGTTTACTTATTTCATGCACCCCCATATTCTCAGTACATCCTCAAAGTACTGATCCACATATACGTCTATGTGCTAAATTGTCTCATAATGTAGGTTTAGGTGCTCAATCTCAGTAGCAATAGTGATTTTCCGAGAATCTCATCTACATCTCTGCAGTTGGTGAGTTGTCATATTTCGGGGACTTAGCTATTCATGTTCTCAGTTTATTAATAGATATTTCAATTTAGTCCAAGTCAGCTGGGGCCTGTCCCAATGACTCTCTAGATTCAGTTAGTAGAGGCATATCGGACTACCAGATTTAGTATTAGATCTCAGTTGTCGTATTTAGACTTTTCAGTATTTGTTTAATCGGATTGATGAGATTAGTACTTTCAGATATATTTAGATAGTTTTTTGCATTTTATCATGATTTTATACTTATATTTCCCTATGTTGAGATTCAGATATGTTAGAAGGCATCCAAGGTTAGCTGAGGACTACTTGTAGTTCGGAGCACCGTATGGCATTTCGGGAATTAGATTTTGTGGCGTTACACCTAGCCTTGCCGGATTGGAGAAGTCATAACCTAATTTTTCAAGCAACGAAAGGCTTTCTCATCAAAGTGACCTTTTATCTTATGAGCCAATATATTGCTTTCTGAAAGCTCAATCATGATAGATGGGACTTGTATAACTAGGACAGTCATAATCTCCTTCAAATTTTGCAATTCCTTATGGGTCATTTCTCTCCTTGCAGGTGGCTTTGTTGACTACATACTTCTAGCAAAGGTCGTCAATTCTTTCAAAGCTCATGAGGGATGTAGAAAAAAAAATAGATGTTATTCATCCATCTTCGTCAACATGTCTCTTTCAGATGATGAAATCTTAGTGTAGAATTTTTCAATTCTCTCCTTAGGCATTTTAACAGCAACCTGCTGAACATCTACTTCTTCTTTTCTCAATACCAAACTCACAAGAATCTAAGTAGAATTTTGCATCTGAGAAGTACGACTCTATCTCAGTGATAGGATTGATATACGTATCAGTAGGGGTGTACAAACCAAACCATTAAGTCTAACCAAACCGATGAATCAAATCAAACCGAAGAAAAAAACTGACTTGTGGTTTGTTTTGATTGGTTTGGTGTTCAAAAAAAAATCGTTCATTCTTGGTTTGGTTTGGTATTAGCAAAAATAAAATCAAACCAAACTTAAACCGAACCGACATAATACATATATAATTTTAATTTTTTATGCTTAAAAAAATATTACTTATAATCTACTTTCTAATTACTTTTATAACTTTTTTATATTCAAAAAATAGATATATATTCTTGGGCCTTTAGTTATAATATTTAGGGAAAAGGACATGAACTGGCCATTTTAAAAAGAAATGGCCCACACTATGAAAATGTGGACAATTGGAGCCAGTCGGCCCAATTTATTTCCTTTTTTAGCCACTTATCCCAAAACCACTCTCCTTACACAATTAAGGAAATTAAATTCTCTTTATAGTTGTTACTCTTAAATCACTTTTCTTTTCTAAATATACTTTCTCAAATCTTCTTTTTTTCTCCTCTATTATGCATCGATCAATCTACTGTATTTTATGATCAATATCAAAAATTGATTTGTTGTTTCTTGCATTGGAGCATTGAAAACTATGGACATGAATCAAAAAATAGGAAATAAAGGAAAGTTAAAATTAACGGGTAAAGCGGTCAATTTTGACCTCAAATTTGTTGTTAATGATGATTATTTTACAGAATCATTACATACAGGTTTGTACTTGAAGCAATGTCATAGTTCTTTAAAATTGAAGAAGAAAAAAATAAAATAATGAGGTCTCAAGGTAAGAGAAAAGTCATGTATTGGTCCATGTTCTTCTCAGAGGCTGATTCAATCACGGTGAGTCGAAGATGTTTTTCTTAGAGGCTGACTCAATCACGGTGAGTCGGAGATATTTTGATGCATGTAAAGATAAAAAAAAGAATATGCCAATAGATACTCTTTTATACCAAATTGATACACATTTTTAAAAGAGAGAAGGGGAACCTTTGCATGCACATACAGTCTCTATACCCAATTGATACTCTTTTACACCAGTTTGATACACTTTTATACCACATTGATACACTTTTTTAAAAAAAAAAAAAGAGAAAGGGAACCTATGGATGCTATACAGTCTTTATACCCATTTAATACATTTTTATGTCACATTGATACACTTTTATACTACATTGATATACTTTTTAAAAAAGGGAGAGGGAATTCTTTGCATGCAGATGCAATCCCTATACTCAGTTGATACTCTTTTATACCACATTGATACACTTAAATTCAACATCAGATATCCACTGACCGCCGTATTTTATCATTATTGAAACTAAAACTGAAGTTGAAGCCATTATTTTGTATCAATTTG
>NC_061120.1:8199937-8242962 GCF_002878395.1 Capsicum annuum | reverse complement strand
CATTGATATACTTTTTAAAAAAGGGAGAGGGAATTCTTTGCATGCAGATGCAATCCCTATACTCAGTTGATACTCTTTTATACCACATTGATACACTTAAATTCAACATCAGATATCCACTGACCGCCGTATTTTATCATTATTGAAACTAAAACTGAAGTTGAAGCCATTATTTTGTATCAATTTTGAGCAAATTTACAATGGGAAAAAATTATAGGAAGCTAATTGAATGCAAATTTTTGGAGATTTTATACAAAATTTATGGAATAAGAAAGATTAATTGAAGTATGGAAAAAAGGTAAAAGAATGGAGGTTTGGGAGTTTGAATGGAAAAGAAATTGGGAATGAAAAGGAAAGAAAGAGAAAGTTACTTTAATGACATTTTCGAATATGTTTAAGCGTATGACAGTGAAGGTTAGCTAGTGAAATTAGTTTGTGGCTATTTATAGGGTATTTAATTTTGAGTGCTATTTTTATGATATTATTTTAGTTTTAGGTGCTATTGCTGTCCTTTTCCCTAATATTTATCCATTAGTAACAGATTAATACAAAATCCAATATTAATATAAAAACCTATAACTCTTCAATTGCTTCACTTTACATTTTACTTTCCAAGTTTTCAGAGTGTTCTCATTATTTCCTCATCTTACTTGTCTCATTCTCCTCATTTGTCAAGTTTTGATTTAGGTTTGTTTCTCTTCTTTCTCTTTTTTCTTGTGGAATTATGTTATAGTTAATTATTTTATGTAGTTAAATTTTTAATAAGTTGTCTCCAATTCTTCATTCTTCTTTATGCTCACATTTTATGTGAAGGAAACTTTTAGACAAGCTATTTTGACTAGTGACTTACAAATTGAACCACTGAATATCTACATAATATTACTTTGAGAGATAGTAGTTTAAACGTCTTAGTAATTTACCAACTTAGTTTTAATTGGAACTACTCTATGACCATTGGTTTTTTTTTTTATCTTTTTAGTAAAAACATTTAATTTTTTCTTCAATCACACTATAATTGTAAAAAAAATGAAAAATTGAAAAAACTGATTAAAACCGAAATATAAAAATCGATTGTATATTGGTTTGCTTTGGTTTATAGATTTAGAAAGCCGACATTGTTGGTTTGGTTATATTTTAATGAAAAAACTAACCAACCCGACCTATGTACACCCCTACGTATCAGTTTTGACTACTTCACAATCCTTTATATACTTTATGCATTAATGCAAAGTAGATGACACCACTCCATTTTCTTGCATCCAAGGACGTTCAAAAAGTACGTTGTACGATGTTTTGGAATCTATAACATGAATCAAAATGTTTGATTTGATGTCCCTAATGGATAATCTCACACAAATCTTTCCTATGGCTCGTTGTCCTCCTTAAGTGATGCCTTGAATTATAATGTTGCTTTTGGACAATTCATCCATGGAGATTCCAATCCTTTTATGCACCATCTTTGGAATGATATTAACTGCCCAACCATCATCGTTCAATATGCAATTAAGATGTTGTTCTCGAATGGCCCCTATGACAAACAAAAGTCTGTTATGTAGTTTAGACTCTAACAATAAATCGTCATCCATGAAGGAAATTATAGCACAACATAATGCGACTTCTCTATTAGCATGATATTCTCGTGGTATTATTGGGCAACGCCCTTCTTTGCTTTCCTTTATTTCCTTTCTACTAAAAATTACATGTGTGGCACCAATTTTACTATCTTTAAGAATTTTTATGGAAAGAACTCATAAAATATAATAGTTTTTTGGACCTTCTATGACAATAGACCATCAATCTTCTTGATAGTATCAAACTTAACACTTTTTTATGGTCATAGATGCTCCATGTTACTTTTCAACACTCTTGGCTTAGGAAGTCGTAGTCTTAAAACCGCTTGATGTCTCCTTTTCTTATGAAAAACCAAGGTCCAACCATCATCATCATTATCTTGGCTTTGTTGTCTGTTACAAAATGAGATTTCAAGAGTTTTCCTTGGAAAACCCACTTTAATTGGTTCACAGCTCCCAAATTACAAGAAGATTGAGCTTGGGATAGTTTGCGATATTGAACACTCCTTCTTCTCATGTATGATACTAGCATGATTTTTTTCTACTGCTTCATCCATGTAAATGATAATTTTTCCTTCACTTATCAACGTCGTGATTTTTTCCTTAAAGATAAAGCACTTTCCCTTTGGGTGACCAACGACGCAATGACACTTGCAGTACTTGGGATCATTGACCTTATTGATTTCCTCTGGACTTTTTGATTCAGGAAGATCAACGATTTTCTTAACTAGATATTCATCCAGTATCATAGGTACCATCTGAATCTGGAAATTGATAATCCTTAGCTTTTAACTCTTTCAAGGTTGGCCGACGTTTATCCTCTCTTAGATATTGCCTCGAAGTTTTATCTTTCTTCACCTTTTGCTTGGTTGTGACCTTCACATAAGTTGCTTTCACTACTATGAACTCTTTAGTATTTGAGGTCACACCTTTCTATAGCTCTCTTTCTTCTTTTATCGGGTCAATGAAAGAGGATTTCCAATAACTTGCAATGCTCAACTCCTTGTCGTCTGCTCGTGTAGGAAGTGCTTCAAATATTCACGGTTTGATTTCTTGTAGTATGTATAGAAAGCCCCAATGTATTCCTTGAATGCATACTTCTATAGTAGATATTTCAGAAAGGCGATCTTTGCAGTCTAAACTCAATGATCTCCATTGATTGTTGTAATCCATTATAGGATCATCCTTTTTGTGCTTAGTGCCAGTCAAATCTATAATGCTCACATTTTATTAGGCGTTGTAAAATTGATTGAGAAATTCCTTCTTGAGCTACTTCTAACTATTAATTAACTCATACTCCAAGTCAATATACCAGTCAAATTAATTCCCCTTCAACGAACAAACAAATTGTTTTACCAAAAGATCCTTATGGGTTCCAGTAGTGCTACATGTTTCGACAGAAAGGGCAATGTGTTGCCTCGAGTTTCCCTTGCCATAAAATTTTTGCAACTTTGGTGGTTGATAGCTCATTTTCATGGGTATACAATCAATTCTTCTTGTGTAAGGCTTGGAGTAATATAATGAACTCTATGGTGCCCACCATATTAAACCCTGATGGTGTTTGTTATCATGTCTTGCAACTATTGGACAGATAAAGCTGCAACTAAAATAGATTGTTTCTCCTTCTAAAATTTAGACTTAGCATGTAATTCATTAACATCCTTGTTTTATGGAGTGAAACCGAGTGGATAAGTAGGTATGTGACTCGACTCTCCTGGTTCGCAGGCCTCCAGTTTGTTCATGAGTTGTGAAATATGAAGATTCTTACCGTCAATCGGATTCTTTAGGGCTTCAATCGTTTGCTATATCATTGTGAACTTCTCATCCATGTCAGTTGAGTCACCCATTAAGGCATTGAACTTCTTTGAAATTTTAGAATCCATTGAATCCTCAAGTTCACCAAAGTTAGATCTTATTAGAGAAAGTTCGCCAAAGAACATGGATACAAGATTAACCCCAGCAGCCGTCATATGAGAGTTGTTGTGTTTTGCCTCCTCCAAGAAAGTGAGGTATTCAAATTCATCCAAGCCACTATCCTTGAAATTTCTATGAGTAATTAGTCCAACATGATTGAAGTTAGTAGATGAAGCAATAGATCCCTTGTATGTAACATTGTTTATTTTTTCTGAAGTCCATTGCAATAGTTGAATTTGTAGCTTCCAATTTGCGGAAGGAAGAGATGAAGAGAAGAAATAGTTCCACTGGATGTGCCAAAATATGTTCACAATAAATTTTCAAAGCATTGAAAAATTAACTGCAACCAAAGATAAATAAAAGAAAAAGTATTTTTTATTAATGATTATTGTGAGTACGATTCCGTAATTCTCTTGATTCTTGTCTCCTACACTTAAAAATGATCCGAGGGTCTTCCGTAGCTTGTTTCTCAAATTTTTTGATGATTTGGAGATGTATTTCAATCTCTGAGAATGTTAGAAAATGTTCTGTCACTTTGGGAAAAAATCTCCAAGAAGAACTCCATTGATTGCACCTTGCAAGAACTTAAGAGTCGACATCAATGTTGCTCTAATGCTTGTCAATTTCTCATTTTTTTTTCCCTTAGATGTTATGTTATCCCCTACTTATAGTTATAGGGAGTAGGCCTGGTTGCTTATGATTGACCAAAATATGTCACTTTAACACTTAATGACTTTTGACTGATTCTCTAATTTGAATGAGATTTCCACATTATTTGGACATGTAGCATCATCTTTTTGGTCTTTAACTTGACGAGCACGCCAAGTAACTGTAATACCCCAAACTTTCTTTAACTAAAATCTAGTCTCTGGAAGAGTTAGTGATGAATTCTTAAATGATTAATGTTTAAATCAGATAGAATTTCCCTAATTTTAATTTTTTTATCATGGGGTAAATTGAATTAGCTTTCCAATGATATCAATTTCATCCAAATCTGATATCGGAGTAAAAAATTATAGACGTTTCACAGAGAACCATTGGAACTGCCTAGAAGTGACGGTCAGACCGATGAACTGTCAAGCTAGCGACGAACCGTCGCCTAATCCATCGCGACTAAGGTAGTAAAGCTAACTTCTGGTCAACTGCGACGATCAAGATCGATGAACCGTTGAGCTAGCGATGGACCGTCACCCAAACCATTGCAGACAAGGCAGAAAGTTCAAGTTCTGGCCAAGTATAACGGGATGGACTGACGGATCGTTGAGCCAATGACAGTCCGTCGCCCAAATCATTGTCACTTCCGATCAGTGATTTTAAGCCATTTTTAAAAAGGTATTCGAGTTTTTTCCACCCGTTTTAACCCCTAATTATACCATACCAAATCTCATAACTTCATTATTCATCTATAACACCAAATTAGGATTTCTCTCAAAGATTAACCCCCAAGAATAAGAAACCCTAGGTGTTTAATCCCAAGTCAATGGATTGACGTAATTCTCATGAGATTAGGATTATGAAATTATGATATGTTTACATGCATTCCTATTCATGTGTAAGCTTATAGCATGCGAATACTTTATGAAAATCCCCAATGATTGTACTATAAATTGTTGACTATGGTCATATGTCAAGAAGGTTCATGTCTTGTCAGTTTCACGCTATCGATTTTGGGGGTACTTGTACCCAACAATTTAGCTTTGTGCCTAGAGCCAGTGTCAGTTTCATGATAATCTCAGTCACGCTATGATCAGTAGAATTCAGTCAGTTACATGACTCAGGAAAACTCAGAAATCTCATGAACTCAGTTAGTTAACAGAATTCAGTAACATTTCGTCAGTTCACAAAACTCAGTGAAATCAGTCCAGTTCATCTCAGTATAATTAGTTCAATGTCTATTCAGTTGGGAGTAGGATTCATCACTGAGCGAACCTAAGGATGAGGGAACACACTGACCGTTGAGGGTGTGACCCTTAGAAGCAATCTTTGCATTCCAGAACTATGTAGCCAGCATAGATTGAGACATCAACACTGATAGTTGAGGGTTGATGAGGTGGATTAACACTGCCAGTTGAGGGTCCCACCATTCTTCTTTGGGGATACTACTAGATGAGGGTCACTCATAGCTTGTCCTTACCAATGGCGCGGTATTGACACCCTTCTAATTGGGGTTATAGATTGGACCCCAACTCTACATAGAAAAGGGTCATGTTGGTTAGATGACTAGTTCTCATAGTTACAGTCTCAGTCTTAGTCTCAGTAATAAAACTCAGATAGTTCTATAGAATTCAGGACTATCAGATACAGTCACCCAGTTTAGTATGGAACTTAGCTAGTTCCATCAGAAACATGACTATCAAACACATTCATTCAGATAATAGTATATCAGTTATATGAAACTTATGTTATCAGTATTCAGATTCAGTGATGTTATGATCTCAGTCACATTTCACGTATTCATGCATGTATTCTCACATTCATGTTATTCAGTCAATTAGTATTGTTCATGCATATAAACCCTTTGCATTCAGCCTACCTCACTTCTTGCATACCATTACATTCAACCGTACTGATGTATTTGCGCTATGGTATTTTATACCATAGGTTCAGAAGCACGAGCTCCAGAGCATCCATAGTAGATCAGACGTTCAACAGCCAGACTAGCGGTGAGTCCTCATCATTCGAGGATGTCATGATTATTTTATTTCTTTATTATTTTAGTAGTTTGGAGTTAGTTGGGGACATGTCCCATCAACTCCCCAATTTTAGACAGTTTAGAGGCTTTCAGACTATAGCATGTTCAGACAGTTATTTCAGTTTTGTTTTGGTATTGATATACCGTATTTCCAGATGTTATGTTTTATCAGATATTTGAACCTTATGGCCTTTCATCCTTTTTCCACATTTATAAAGTATATTATACAGTGCCCAGTTACAGATATCAGTCATGGGTTAGCTTGTGGTCCTTCGGGGTCATGAGCACCATGTAGCATTCCGGGTACCAGATTTGGGGTGTTATAGCAACTTTAACACGTAGCATGGGTTTGGGCTTCAAGGTATAATGGACTTTGTTCTTGAATTTAATAAAATGGACCAAATAATTTGTAAGACCCAAATTAATTAGTCAACCCAAATGATTACGAAGTAAACTCAAATTTTGTATGAATTTAATCTGACGAATTTTATTTGTCTACACACCCCACACAAAATCAGTATATTTTACAAATACTAACCATATATATGTCTGTGCAGCTACATTATTTCATAATGTAGATGCTAGTGTTTATCCTTAATAGTACGATTAACCATGATCACCACCTCCTACATCCTGACAGTTGGTGAGTCCTAATGTTTCGAGGGCCAAGATTATGGTTATTTCAGATGCTCAACTAATAAGTATAATCTCAAACTCTTTGATTTCTTTTTGGTCATTTAGGATCTGTCCCAGTGGCTTTTTGGCTTTCTTCAGAGGCTTGTCAGAACCTGTTAGCTATCTTCTTTTGGGCATTCAAACCTTCAGTTGTCGTTTACTTTATCTTGTTTTATTGAATGGATTTTCCAAGTGATATTTAGTTTAAAGTTAAAGTTTCAACTTATATTTATACAAAGTGTTTCTTATTCTGTGCTAAGTGTGTACCATGGGTTAGCTTTGAGGCTACTTGTAGTCTTAAGTTCCATGTGATATCTAGGGGTAGTCTCAGATCATCACACCTAGTTTATATCGAAAGATCAATATGAAACAAATATATCCTCAACTACGTCTACCCTCTAATATGGTGACATGGAAATGCGTCGTGTTCTATAATGAAGATCAAGCCAAATCTATATTCACTATGTGGCTTCATTTGCAGGCTACACTTCTCACTTTTGACAGGATGCTTACTTGGGGAAGTGACATAGAGCATACATGTGTTTTTTGCCAAGCTTTACTAGAGACATGAACACTTAGTTGTACTATGTCCCTTTGCAAGAACTTTATGGACATCATTCAGACATGTCTAAAGATGCAACAGTATAGTGCAACTAATTGGCATGATCATATAGCTTGGACTATCTCACATTCTCGAGGCAGATGCAACGCTGCTCAAATTTTAAAGATGATATGTGTGGAGGTCATTCGGATTATATGGATGAAGAGGAATCAAAGTATGTTTGAAAAGATAAGTAGAATACCACTGGACAATGCCAAAGAGGTTGCATTTGCTTGCAATGCGAAAACATCACTAGGAATTCACAATTTGCTTCAAACCTATATTAATGTTTTTTACCTGAGTTCTTACCAAATTTAAGTTGTACTTTCTTAAAAGAAAAATAAAAGTAATATCTTAATTACTTTTACTTTTTTCTGAAAGAAAAACATAATTATTTTCCATAGTTGGCTAACCTCTTTCTTGGAGGAAAGGTTTTGAAACTCTATAAATAGAAGACCCTTCTCATACCATAACATAATAGCATCTACAATGTAGTCATATAAGAGTCTTGTTTAGGGAAAGATTTTCTGCCAACGGTTTTATGTTTTCTTTAATATTAGTTTTTATATGTAGGTCAATTGGCAAAATCATAAATAATATTATGCTTTTTAGTTTAGTTTTGTGTCATTTGAATTATCGTCGTCTTGTATGACAATTATATAAGCTTCCGCATGACGCGCACTAAATTTTGAACCCAACAAGTAGTATCAGAGCCTACATTTCAAAGGTCCAATGTTTGGTGAAACGAGGTTGAAGACAAGTTTAAGGTGGTTCTAATCAATTGCAATCGATTTGATAATAATGAAGATTTTTTATCCAACTACATGTGAAGAAGAAGTTTTAAGCATGTTTCAACACTCCTGTTGTTGGATCTTTAAAAATAAAGACAAAATACTTATTTTTAACCCACTTTTAATCATAATATTTTAAATCTTATCTTTAACCGTGGAAAATAGAAGTGATGAAAATTATGTAAAGAAATCATGCATGTAAAGAAGATGGATCAA
Organism: Capsicum annuum; assembly: GCF_002878395.1. Lineage (NCBI taxonomy): Eukaryota > Viridiplantae > Streptophyta > Magnoliopsida > Solanales > Solanaceae > Capsicum > Capsicum annuum. Next base: position 8,234,502 of record NC_061120.1, on the reverse strand, counting down.
ATTATGTCAAGAAAATTAAACCAAAAAAGGAAGATTTGTCAGGGGTTTTGCCTTGATTTTCATTCCAAATTTAAGTTTTATTTTCCTAAATAATATCATAATTACTTTTACTTTTTCTGAAAAAAAATATAATTTTTTTTCATATTAAGCTAACCTCTTTCTTGGAAAGTTTTGAAACTCTATAAATAGAAGATCTCTTCTCACGCAACAACACAATAGCATCCACAATATAGTTGTTTAAGAGTCTTGTTTAGGGGGAGATTTTCTCCCAACAGTTTTATGTTTTCTTTAATATTAGTTTTTATATATAGGTCAATTGGCCAAATCATAAATAATATTATATTTTTTAATTTAGTTTTGCGTCATTTAAATTATCATCTTTAGAATTTGTAAACTATTAGCTTACGCATGACGCCCTCTCAATTTCGAACCCAACAACCTATACCTTGTCAAGCCCTAGGTTTCGTTCTAGTTCATAGTTTTGTTAGTGAGTCTTGTGTTGTATAGGCTAGAGATAGTTCATAGTTTCCTTGGGTATAACTATTCGGGGATTTTATAAGGAGTATTCGGTGATTAATAAAATAACTTAGTTATGAAAAGAAAAAAAAAAACTAGAAAAGGGACCCAACAAAATCGATATAATTGGTTTTATTTTGGTTTTGATAAAAAACGAACCAAACAAATCAATGTCACCTCTACTCATATGTATCACATTCACCCTTGTTTCATTTTGAGCTTTCATTTCATTCATGTGATGTTCTTTTTGGTTACTCAGTTTCAAAAAATGGCTTCTTTTAAAATGTAGTTGTAATTTAATTTATCTTTAATGTATGATTTATAGTCATACAGATATCAACTTATTTTACACTAAAAATTTCGATTTGTTTCCAGAAAAATTCCGTACCTAGTTAAACATTGTCACGTAAATAAAAATAAAAGAATACAATTTTTTCCTTCATTTGAATGAGCAGTGGGAATATGAAAGTTCCAGACATACTAGTGGACTATAATAAAGCTTTATGACGGTTGTTAAAATAGAAGTATTATACTACAACTTTTTTTAGAAGAAACATTATACATGAACTCTTTTTATTTTGCACTGTAGCTTTTTTTTTTTTTATATTTGATTTTCTTGTTTTGTCCTTGTGAATATTTAAGGTAGAGAATGTTTTTTTTTTTTGTTTAGAAAAATTAAAGAAAAAATTAGAATGTAACTTTTGAAATTATTAATAGAACAAAATGCAAATTACAAAAAGTTGTATAAATGAAAGGTGCTTGTTGCGCCTTAGTGTATATGCAAGTGTACGTGATCCCACTAAGTAATATAGTGACCTTAAATAAAACCGAATAACGATCCCTCAGAGGCTTGTTTTGACAACTATCCAATTCTAGTTCATTATTGAGATTAAATTAGTGCAAACGTAATTACGAGAGTTTGAGAGTTATAATTAAAAGTAAACTAAAACAATGCAGTAAATTAAAGTGCTTGGACTATAAATGGAGACAAATCCAGGGTTAACGCTCCATGAACAATCTTAGTATGCTGTTGAACTTCATTGCTTAAGTTACTTATCTTGATTGTTGATTCACCGGGTTGATTTTATGAACATGGTCTCTCGAGCCTCTAATCACCTAGCTAACTTAACTCCACAACTACATCATTGAGCGGGGATGTGGTTACTAGGTTAACTGCATTTATATTTCATCCCATAAGTGAACCAAATAGGTCATGTATGTATATCCTACATGCAAATTGTAACTTCATTCTGTAGAAGATTACAATCCTACTCTATTTACCCCCACATTATATCCTCTTGTTTCTCCTCTCGGGATCACAAGACGTCAATGGATGTATTCTAAGGGTAGATATTCCTTAAAATAGTGATAACAAGGATAAATAAATAATCAAAAATGAATCAATTCATCGTAATAGTATTCATGTTCTTGGCCTTAACCCCGGAAAGGGGGCTTTTAGCCGCTCATGGATATAACCGTTATCACGATAGATGAATACATGATCAAATCCATAAACAAACTAAAGTAAAGAATAAAAAACTCTAATTGAAGTGTTTTACATCCTCCCTTAAAGTTTTAAAGTCATCCAAGGTGGTTTGCGTCAAGTTCAAGTGTCCTATTTATAGGAGGACAATTCTTGCCGATTTTGACATGGGTCTGTGTCACGCCACTTATCATGGTGGTATGCCTCCGAATCATGGTATAATCATGAGGGTACACTGGAATTATTCTATTAATAAGCTCCCAATTCCACTTCGCTCCTCTTATTGTGGTAGCATGGCTCCGCGATGCGCTAATGCCTCCAAGACATTCATCTTCACTTCTAAACTTGCCTCGTGCACTTGTCCCTTCATTCAAAGCCTTGTGATGTTGTTTCCAATTGATTTTTAGCTTTTGTATATTTCACATATCATCATATTCATCTCACAAATAATCCTATAGCATCAAGCACCATGAATTAGAGTTCAAAACAACACCCAATCTATAACTTTTAACTAGAACCTAAGCTAAGTACTAGTTTCGTCCTTTAAATCTTTATCTGAATATTTTGACTTTTGGCTTGATCCAATTGAACCTTGAACACTATTACAAAAAAATTCACACATAATTACGTAGTCATAGAATTAGAAACACATTACACGCGTTAGAATCCATCGAAATCAACTAGAATAACACCTAGCTCAAGCTAGTAACACTAGTTTCCTCATTTGAACTCTAAGTGTACAAATTAAGTACAAACATATTTGAAAAATACTTTAAGCAATGTAATCAAGTATTTTATCACTTATATTCTCAATTATACCATTAATAACACATTAAGAAGATGAATTATCCTCAAAACAAGGCTAAATAAGCTCGGATAATAACATTGAGTTGCATAAATCCACCTCAGATCATCACCCCACACTTAAAGCGTTGTTCGTCCTCAAACAACTCTTTACTATAAGCATCAAATTCAGAGATGCCTCCACACTTCTACTAAAAGCAAGACACTCAAGCTAGTACTACAATGTCTACACATCATGCAAGTTTTACATTAATCATGTTATACACAATTGAAAGTTCAAGAATACTACTCCAAAACATCCTAGCCTCAAGAATTGACTCACCAAGTTGGCAAACTCATGCATATTACCTAATCCCAGAACTCATACAAATTACCCAACTATCATCAAACATGTTCCCTCACCACTAAAGAGTTACCCATAATCACTCACATAGATGCAATTTATTACAAACATGATATAAGAATCAAATTATGCTCACCCTCACAAAGAATTCACAAGTTACACAAGATGAACCATAGTCTTTCCCTTAGTGTAATACTTCACTAATAACAGAATGATTAAGATTAGAATCTGTAAGACCCCGCAGAATTCTAATCGTTTGAGTCCTTTAAAGCATGCCAAAAGAGGTCCTAGACTTAGAAAATTTCAGCCAAGTGTTAGGACTTAGTTATTTCTAAAGCCCTCAAACTTTGAGGAATTTATTTACAACCTTTCTGACCTTAGAAAGTTAGTTTTTGAGTTGATTCATGATTAGAAAAGTCAATAGTACATCTCGGGTGAGTTTTGGAATTTTTGGACAAGCGTAAAGGCGTGTTTGAAACTCCAAAACAGTGGCTCGGGGCGATGAGACAGCGGTGCCTTGCCCAGAGCAGTGGTCCAAAGCTTGCGGCACCCTGGCCAGTCCGTTCTGAGTAAATTCTGCAGTTTTGTTCCGCATTTAAGGGTAAATGGGTCATTTTTCCTTCACCCAATAGCTACATAACACGGGATTAAAGCCCCAAATAGCATAATTGCTCATCCTTTTCATAAAATCCTCTCAAGAACTTCCCCCAATCTCCACGAAATTAACAATCAAGGTATGTTAGTTGTTCATCCAAGGGTTCCCTTCCACCCTTAGAGTTCAAGAACCTCTTTTAAAATTTTAAGATGATTGTTTTCCTGAATTCCATGTTGAGTTAAATTGTATTCATGATTATGATTTTATTTGGGTTCTAATCCATGATTAATTACAAAATTCATCTGAATTAAATTGCATGTGTGTAGTACCATGTAGTTCATATTAGAAACCCATGAATTTGTAAGTTTGGAATTGTGATCATGACGCTTGCATATTGACTAGTAATATGTGCATAAACTATGCCCCTCGAGTGTTTAATATAATGTACATGTGAGTGGAATAGTGAAATCATGACATAATAGTATGTGTACAAGTTCATGCCACGTAAGTGTTTGCTAAAATGCCTCAATGAATGAATTATGACAAAGTGACTAGTTATCATGCTTTCAAGATTATGCAATGTTGTTACTATCTATGCTATTGAATCCTGGGGGTATCTAATACCTGACAATCTAGTTGTTTACCTAGATTTATAGTAGTTTTAGAATAGTCTCAGTGATGTCACGTACAGTAGTACTTAGTCAGTTACAGAACTCAGTGAACTCGATCCAGTTCAGTCAGTTAGTGCTATTATTAATAGTCCAATCAAGCCTAATACAGTCTAGAAATTAATTCAGTGTTTATTCAATTGGGAGTAGGAATCAGCACCGAGTGAACCCAGGGATAGGGGCATTCCTGTCAGTGAAGGGTTTGACCCTTATTAGCAATCCCTGTGTTATAAAACTACGTAGCTAGCGTAGGTTGAGATATCTTCCTACCAGATAAGGGTTGATACATTTTGTATGAGTTTTACTGCCAGTGAGGGTTGACGAAATGTCTTCCTGACAGATAGGGTTAACTCATAGCCATTGTTAGTATCCCTTGGCAAAGTGTTAACACCCTTCCAACTGGGATCACAGGTTGGACCCCAACTCAGTTTATAATAGGGGTATGTCGGTTAGATAAACACTCCTACAGTTTCAGTTTTAGTCATAGTATAGAACTTAGTTCAGTTCTACAGAACCAGGACTGTCAAAATTAGTCACCCAACTCAATATAGAACTCAGTTCAGTTCTACAGCGTCAGGACTGTCAGAAACAGTTACCTAGCTAACAGCAATACAGTTATCAGTGAACTCAGACATTAGTCATTTAGTTATCAAAACTCAGTACCCAGTGTCACTATGATCTTAGTTATAGGATGAGTAGTTATGTGCATAGTATTGCATAATCAGTATTTATAGCAATTTCATATATAAATATACTCTAGTTCAGTTATATTCATGTTACTAAGCCAGTATTGTTTATGCATATGAATCCATGCATTCAATCGTACCTCACTTAGCATACCAGTACATTCAAAGTAATGACACATACCTTTCTTTTGTGCTATGATGTCTTATATCATAGATTCAGACGCACGAGCTCCTGGCCGTACTTAGCAGTCTAGATTATCAGCAGCAGATTTAGTGGTTAGTCCTCATAGTTCAAGGACATAGTCATCTTCTCAGTATTTCAGTTTATTTTTCAGTAGTCAAAGTTATTTGGGGACTTGTCCCATCAACTCCATGTTTAGACAGTTAGAGGCTTTTCAGACTAGATTATTTCAGATAGATGCTCAGTTCTCAGTATTTATTTACCAGTGTTTGATTCCAGTTATGAACCTTATAGTATTTCCAGCCTAATTTCCACAACATTATAGTATTATTACTCAGTTATTGCAGAGAGTACCATTCATGGATTATTTTGTGGTCCTTCGAGATTATAAGCACCGTGTGACATCCGGGGTGCAGACTCGGGGCGTTACAGAATCAAATAGGTCTTTAAGGGTTGTGATGTAGGCTAAGGGACGGGTAGGAACTATTTTGGTGAAGAATAGTGACTATCATCCCTAAGCACTTTAATACATCACACTTTTCATTCAATTCACCTCTAACAATCAATTTTCACAACTTTTGTCCATCCACATCTTTTGTTTTGCCCCATCTCATTAAGTTTATTCACATAAATTATGGTGGAAGTGTTCTATGTACACATTATTAAATTTGAAAAATCTTTATTATTTTCAATACACAACTCCCGACCACAACACATATCAATTTTCAACACCAAGATCTATTCTTTGAGGGCTACACTTACACCTTTTCCCTACTTGAATTTCGAACTCCTTAACTTAATAAATTTTAATTAAAGAACTTAGGATATTTGGATCAAACTATGGTCAATCAAAGAAAGAATTAGGCTACATATTAGGCTGCCAAAAAATAAGCTAAAGGCTTAATGGGGTTAACTAGGATTATGCACAAGGGTAAGTCAGAAAATGGGTATAAACATGACTATCAAAGAAATGCCTATATCATCTCCTAAACCCACACTCTTTATTTCACTTTGAATACACACCAAGAAAGTTCTAGACATTAATTTTAACAAGGAATACAAAAAACCTCATACACACATTGCATACGCTCAACTCAAGAAGGATCATCATAGACTCCCAACTAAACAATAGAATGAATTCAACATTGCCAACAATGTACAAGAGTCATAATCAAGAGACTAGGAGTCTCAAAAGTAGTATTTCACACAATCAATATGCTCTTTTACAACAAAATACTTGCATCATGTAATCACACATAGCACCAACAAGAATATCTTACCTAATATAAAAAATTTAAAATTTCTTCTAAAGCCTAATAAGAAAAAGGATAATAGGAATTTCCCCACCCTACACTTAAAAATCTACTTAGTCCCCAAAGTATACTTAAAGTAGAGATAGAAATACTACTTATGGCCTCTAGGCCTTGCTAGTAGCATCTTTTATCATTAAGAGGGTTCGGGGACCCCACACTTAGTCTTCGCTATGCACTTTAGCTTAGGTTTTTGGTACTCAGACTTCCAATCAACCTGTGACTCAAAAATATAATAACTATTTGAAATAAAAACTAAAATACTAAAAATAATTACCCACCTTAACTTGGGTTGCCTCCTAAGCATCGCCTGATTTAGTGTCGCGACACGACCCACATCACACTTAGTTGTTTTCCTTCATCATCTTCCTCCTACTTGGAGTCCATCTTCTTATTTGTTTCTTACCTCTTGAGTGTGAACTCTCAAGGTCAACAACTTTCTCAACAAAAGCCTTTTAAGGCTTATAAATCAGTATTTCTTTGAACTTAAGTGTTGGTGGCTTGGGTAGCTGGAAGTCCAATGTGGTCTTTTGTGGACTAAACTCCACCACCACACACTTATCCACTTCAATCACTATAATCATACACAAATTTTTGTAGTGGGAGAGTGTGTTGAGTGGTTTGTAAACTTTGAAAACGGCCTCTTCATCATCTAACCTACTTGTGAGCATGTCCTCTCTCACATCTATCAGTGCTCCTCCTGTCGCCAAGAATGGATTTCCCAAGATTATCATCACCCTTTCATCTGCCTGAAAATTTAAAATAATAAAACCAACAAATATAATAAACTTACCAACCTTGATGAGAATATCCTCTATAATTCCTTCATGATGGGCTAGGGTCCAATCTACCAATTAGAGTATCACATAAATCTCAGTCTCGTCTTTCCTAAACCCAAAGTATTAAACAAGGATAGGGGAATCAAATTGATACAGGCCCCCAAATCACTTAGTGCATAGACCACATCACTATTGCTAATCTAAACAGGGAGAGTGAAACTCCCAGATCTTTGACCTTTTTAGGAATCTTCTACATCACCACAGAGCTACACTCTTCAATAAGTGCTACAATCTCAATATACTGCAGCTTAATTTTATTAGTCATCATATCCTTCAAGTACCTAGCATACTTGGGCATTCCCTACAAAACATCTAAAAGTGGAAGGTTAATGTGAAGCTCTCTGAACATGTCAAAGAACTTCTTGAAGCATTCATCCTCCTTTGCTTTTCTTAATATATATGGAAATGGTGGTGGTGGATACACCTTAAACTATTCAGAAACCTTAATTTTTGGATACTTATACTTCCCCGAATTATCAGCAACTTTGTCTGCATTCGGTGAGGAATCAACTCTAAATCTACCTCCTTATTTGTCTTTGGAAGACTGTCAATAAACTTTTTACCACTCCTCAAAGTGATTGCCATAACTTGTTTAGGAGGTTTATTATCACTTGGCAAATTACGTTGAGGCCTAGTATTTTGGGTCTGCTGCAATTGCCCCAACTGGAGCTCTAAATTCTTCTATAGTACCTGCTGATTTTTGAGTTCAACAATCATCTATTCTTAGGTGGACATGATCTTTCTTAACATATCCTCTATGTTACTGACATGTGTGCTTTGCTGCTACTCCTGAATCTGTTGTTGTTGGTTGTTGTTAAATGATTGATTTGGTTTCTGAGTCTGCCACTTTAGGTTGTAGGCATTACCATGATTTGGACTTTGAGCCAAACATGACTGACTCAGGATTTGTACTACACATAGCTACAGAGTAACCACTATTACTTCAAACCTTACACCAACTTGTGGTCTATTGCACTGCATTCAATTGTGTCGTAGTTTGATTCACACCCAATTTTCTTAATTGGGTTATTATCTGATTCTGCATGGCTGAGAGTTGAGCGGCTAAGGCTGTAACACTGTTAACTTCCATTATGCTGTAGCCTCTTTCACTAAACCTCTCGAGGTATCACCCTTCCAATTTGAATTACCTTAAGCAATGCAGTTCAACAAGGGGTATAGATCATCATATATCTTTTCTAATGCTTGACTACCTACAGCTAAATATAGAAAAAATTTCTTATTATGGTAAAGTGCCTCAACAAAGGTGTGAGATAATACCTTATTAGAATGTTGATGATATAGACAGTCTCAAAAAAGAGCTTTGAACCTCTCTGTAATACCTTGAAACCTGGTCCTGAGACATCACGCGGTGCTCAAGACTATGAGTAGCCATAAGCTAATCCTGTTTGGCTTCTACTAAGTTTGAATCTTATAATAGTGGAAATATAGACATAAAAGTCATACTGAATGAGGAAACTGTCTGAAATAGCTAAGAATAATCTAAATATAATAACTGAAAATAAAATATTGTAAGTCTGAATCAAATCTAGCAGTCTGACAAGCCTCTACTACTAATAACTAGAGAATCACTGGGACAAACCCCCAGCTAACTCGAACTGTCTAAAATAGAAATACTAAATCATATAGAAAAACAGGCTGCAAAATCTGAATGAATAAGTCCTCGAACTATGAGGACTTACCAACTGTCAAATGTAGATGAAGATGCTCGAACTACTCATACTTTGATACTGATCACCTGAACCTACATTATGAGACAATGTAGCATATAGACATATATGTGGATCAGTACTTTGATGATGTACTGAGTGTATGGGGGTGAATGTATAAGTGAAATATTATCTCATCATCATAATTTGTTAAACAATGCATGCTAAATGTAAATGACTCACATAAGCTGGAATATCTGAAATATTGAAATCTGTAAACATGAATAGAAAAACATACTTTATAAATCTAGTGAGTCATAACATTTATTTTTAAAAGTTGCACAAATGTTCTGTTTGTAAAGCATACTGTATAAGTGTAGAAGGACTCACTTCTATATCTGAAAGCTGAAAGCTGAAATTTGTTGCTAATATCGTTCTGTAAAACATAATCTGAAATTCATGAACCTTTACACTTAGTTTTCTAAAAAAAATTTTGTTATTCTTTTCTGAAAGTCTTTACTTTTAGGGAAAATATTTTATCTGAAGCTTATCTGTAAGGGAGGTTCTTTTAACCGATATAAACCATGCGAGATAACATGAAGTTCAACGTCTAGTTCTCCTATGGGGAAAAACTCACGATGGGGAGAGGTGTCATACTCTTGCCAAGGAGTATAACCTGAGCTAAGTGATCATAGCTGTAACTGTCTTCCACGTAGAAGTGGTAATAATCTAATAATTTGTACCTACATTGGCTACATAGTTCTGTGGAAGATAGGGCACGCTAATCCCACACTTTTCGCTCGATGCTATATATTACTCCCTTTTAAACTGTATGCTCACTATGTTGGAAATCCACTTTAAAAACTAGCATAAGGGTTTATTCTATAAATAAAGTTGTTCTGATTTCTGTAATCTGTAATAAATTTGTAAAGTAGATTTCAAAACTTATCTGAGGATCAAAAGATCAAAGATTTATTGAAAATCTGTAAATAATCTGATCATAAGATGCTTAAAGCATCATCTTTCTTGAAATATCAACATATAAACTTGGGCTTGATAACCCATGCATCAAAAACATGTTAAGACATCATAATAATCATGCTTGATAACGAAACCAATGATAATTCATCTCAAAATCTAGAAATTACTACAATAGACATGAAAATGTGAAAATAGACATGCTATTCCTCTTCTAAAACACTTGAAATTTCATAACCTTGCAAATATCAATAATGGGTATGAACCCTAATTCAAATCTCATGAATATTCAGTCAAAATCATATGAAACTGTAATTAAAACTTTATTTTGGGCACAAGGATGAAAGAATATCCTTGTTCATAAACCCCACATACCTTGGTAGATGATTAGATGAAGAATATTGAATTATTAATCCCTATTTGAGTTTTTGATTATCTTGTCTTGGGAATCCTTCATTTGGAGCTATCTTGGAGAAACAATGGAGGAATTTGATTTCTAGGAGAAGAAGCTTTGAGCTCTAGGGTTTTTCTTTTAGAGAGAATGCATGGAAATAAGCATAAAGTGCTTAGAATAGGCTCTAATTCCTTGTTTTGGACGAATTGGGGCCTTCGGAACTGACCAAAATGCCCATTTTAAACTTTTAATCATAACTGGAAATAATAAATTTTTTCAAATTTTTTGGGCCACCACGACGCGCCACTATCGCGGTGGCTCACTGGAAAAAGGATGAGTTGGAACTAGAAGTTCAACGCGACGTGGAGCTATCGTGGTATTCTATTAAAATGCCATTTTGGCCATCGCGGTGAGCCACTAGAAATTGACAATTGGAGAATTAAATGTCACCGCGATGAGGTCTTATCACGAAGGTCCACTGGAATTTAGCGAATGGGAATTTACCCTTCATCATGATGCGGTGTTTGCCCAGATGGTACACTGCTTTACTAAAATCGTCATAACTTCTCAACCGAGTGTCGGATTTAGGAAAATTTGGTATCGGTGGAAAGATTATTCAATTATCTACATAATGGAGGGTCCAAATATAGAAAAATACATATATAATAAAATTTATTCATTTTTAAGCTCACCCTTAACATTCTAGGAATGAATTTAAGCAAGCAAAATGTAACGCCCCGAAAATCGAGTCCCGAGATATCACACGATGCTTAGGGTCACAAGTGACCCCAAGCTAACCCTTTCATAGGTATAACTCAAAAGCAGCTAATTTAAAACATAATTCTGAGAGAATGAAGATGAAAATATCTCAATACAGAATCTGTTCAATACAATATTGGAATTACAAGATGACAATTCTACTAACACATATACATATACAAGAAGGAGACTGAATACATCAACCACTACTACTGTCTATGAAGCCTCTACTAGTATTTCCCGTACATAAATGGGTCATGACTCCCGACCATCCCACTCAATATGGCTGACAGAAGAAGATACAATGTCTCTGAACTGAAACAACCAACACAAAACCTTAAACTATAAGGACTCCTTTACCTGCTGACCAGATGTTGCAACTGAATAGAATAGTAGAAGGGGGTCAGCACAAAGAGAATGTACTGAGTATGTGGGGGTGCATGCAACACTTTAAATAACATCATCAATTTAATGAAAACATGCATACAGACAATGATGACTCACTTGGCTTGAGTTATATCAAATCATACTCTTCATACTTTCATAATAAATAGTTCAAATGGTAAAATCTAATAATCCATGTAAGTCATCAAAAATCATAAATTATGATAAATTATCATAAATCATCATAAATTATCATATCATCAAAATTCATCATAGGTAATCATAATTCATCATATTATCTCAACTCTTTGACTAAAATCTTGGAGTGACTCGGCAATTCAAGAAACATGATTTTTATGGACAGGGGAGTTTCCTATAACCGACAAACCCACATGAGCTACGTGGAATACCAATGTTTGAAACCCCTGTTGGCGGGAATGTCATACTCTTTGCCAGGGAGTACGACCTTAAAACTGCAATAATCATAATTGGGCTCTCTGGCCAATAATATCATCATCAAACAACCCTACGGTGGCACATAGGTTTGGGGAAATACCAAATTTCCCTCTCGGTGCTAAGTACTACTCCCCGACAAGCTCAAGACGCGTTAGAAAATCCACCATAATCATCAGAAAGGTCTATCATAAAGACCAAAACAAATATCTCAATTTATAATTCATCAACAATTTGTGGATTCCTAACCCCAACTTCGACTTAAAACATTTCAATCTTTTTTCAACATCAACAAGGTATCAATGCATTGAACCATAACCGACTCGACATTTGGACAAGGATATGAAGACTCAATACGTAATATTTTCAACAATTCAACTCATCAAAATCATCTCGACTCTGCGAGTTCAAGGTCAATGTACTCAAATGATTATTCTTTCAATTCGACAATTAAATAATGACAACAGCTTTTGAAAAGCACTTGAGACCTTCAATTCATAATAAGAATACATATCCCGTAGTACAACTCAAATCACGACTTTTATCTCGAAAGCCTTTAGAAATATCAATTCATTGTAGTAGTATGCAATTCACAGCATAAATTCTCAATTTAAGAAGTAGAGTAATGAAGTAATCATGTATATCCATATTGGAAAAAAAATTCGAAGTCTTATAAATCCTTCATAAAGTAATTTGAGTGTATACCCATTTTCGAATATCATGAAATTTCAATAATAGAACTCAACCATTTTAAATGTCAAAATGTAACAATTTATCAAGTCATGACAATATCAATATTTTTGAGAAAATATCAAGACTCATGGTAACATCTCAAATGTGATATCTCAATGTGCTCAATGATTCAATTTCGTCATAAAGAAGCTTTAAGCTTATTATAAATCTCAAAATCATTCCAAAATACCATTTCAACATAAATCTCGAAATCATTCAAAATAAAAATATGAAATTTACAAGTATAGATATCAGGACATCTGATTTCTCAAATATATATTCAATAATTCAAATCGTCATTGGGAAGCATAAAGATTGACACATATCTCAAATTATTATTCCAAAATACCATCTCGACATACGTCCCAAAATCATTCAAAATACCACCTCGTGGTAAAAGTGTGTAATTCGCAATGATAATTATTAAATCATATCATGAAAACATTGAGATAATCATATAAATCAAAGTTTACTCATTCAACCATCATAATCTCATAATCGAATTATTTAGACATAATCTCACTTGCAAAATCATGTAAAACCATAATAAAATTAAAGTTTTGGGTACAAGAACGAAAGATTGCTCTTGTTCATAACCCCACATACCTTGAAATTGACTTCTTGATTATGGAATCCTGTTCGGACAAATAATGGTGCTCCTCGAAGGTCTCGATATGATGAGTTCGATTATCGGATCAAATTTGAATTTCTACAGTGAAATTGAAAGATATTTGAAGCTTAAAATGGACCTAGGGTTTAGTTCTCTCAATGTTTTTGATGGAAGAACATGAATTTTATGGCTCAATATAGGTATAAATGGAAAATTTTAGTCCATGAAGTGAAGACATAATGACCAAAATGCCCTTAAAAATCAAATAATTCTCGAATCTGTCTTTTGGTGAACTGTTTTGATAGTCTGAAGTAGATCAACCATAACGTTTTACTCCGCTATCCAAATTAGATGAAACCAATTTCATTAGAAAGGGGACTCTCATATCTTTCCATTGATATATAGTATCTCACCCAGATCATTATGTATAAGGATTTATGATCATTTGGAGTTAACCCAAAAATTCACTTTTCATAAGATGAAGTAGATCGACCATAACTTTTTTCTCCGATAGACAAATTGGATGAAACTAATTTAATTGGAAAGAGGACTCGTAGAGATTTCCGTTGATATATAGTAGATCACCCAGATCATTATGTACAAGGATTTATGATTGTTTAAAGTTGGAGCAAAAATACGCCAGGCTTCAGTACTTTTTCCTGCACGTTTTACTGTTCACAGTTCAATCGGAATGGTCGTAACTCATCACTAGAGTGTCTGTTTTCGATGATCTATGTATCATTGGAATGCTTAATCGATACTCTACGCAATGGTAGGTCAACATCTTAGAAATACTACACAAAAAATTTATGGATCACTCTAAAGAGTAGAACTCGATACGTTTCTCATGAAATCTTTACGAAGAAAATTTTTTGGGGTATTACATTATGTCCCCCTTGGAAACATTCGTCCTCGAATGTCGCTTGATAGATAAAAGCACTGATCAACTGACCTTCTTAAGGGACGCGAACATCTGATACATATCAGCACGATTGGAATTACAGTTTCCTAGTCCTCATACTGAACATGCATATCTGACGCATAAATATCTAGCTGAACTGACTCTGGAATGTATGAATGCGTATGCAACAATAGCCAATTCAACGCTCGTAATGAGAACTTGAGCATGAACTAGATGTGTTTAAAACACAGAAGCTTTAAGAAGTCACGGGGTATCTCCCCCTTGGGACTCTATGTTCCTTTACAACACTTATTTCACAGGGTCACTAAGACTATGCACGAGGCACCTATGAATTAGCTCATATGCATGACGCACGAACAGAGGTATACTCGTAACTACTGAGATGCTCCATATGGAAATGATTTCATTCCTAAGATCCTTGGATAACATGATGAAATGATAAATGAGAAGGTACACTATACGATTCTGATTGACTGAGCTGGAATACTTCGAAAACAAAGAACGTTTAGTAGAAGTTTACAAATTGAAGTATAGCTAGCTTCCACAATCTGAAACATGTACACCACAATCCCTCAAGATAACCACTTAAAACTTCAACTAACCACAATATACATGAAAGCTTAATCTCAATCTTACTTCGCATTACCACTAAGCTCAAAATAAGCATACACCTTTCTAACCAAGATAAGGAAACATTTTCTCTCTTCTATCTAGATAACTATTCACCAACACCCTTATCCACAACAAATACGTATTTTTCCATATAACCAACCATTCATCATCACTCTCTCACCCTACGAAAGAAGTTATCAAAGGGCTAAAACATGTTGGTCTAAAATATGACTAGATACCCCGAATAACTTGACGTTCACCAAGGCATATGGAATAGAAGATTTAACATCATGAACTCGGCAAAGAAATTTGATTTGGGAATATGCACGATATGAATCCAAACTTTCATTGATCATTAACAGAAATGCTTTATTTCTCGAATAGAGCATAGGGTAAGGCTAGAGTACCTCGATTACTAGCCACATAACTTAAGATTTGGAACTCATAACTTATGGAATATAATTCCACTGCTAATCCGAAACCCCACGTATTAGGAACTGAGAGAGAACATGGTCCTTTATGACATGCACGAACTCGAATTATGATCATGGAACTGAAGTATAAAGCAGGAGTAGGCCCTGGAATAACTGAAAGAATTGAAATAGGAATGGGTCGAGCAAAACCCCTTTCTTACCATTATTGGAATCCGAACACTTAACTCAGTTACTTGATCTATCATCTCCACCTTAGACTTAAGCCATCACTCTGGGTCAGTAACACATTATACACTTTAATCTAAACTAAAGTCACTTCACTCGAGAGTCCAATACATAATCACACACACAAACCATAAAACTTCACCCAAATAACTACCTCAGAAAGCATATAACCACATCCTCACATTCTCGAATTACCACCTATCCTTCTATAACCTCAATAATCAACACCTAACACTTGCACACTTTCTAATCTCAAATCCGCATAAGGAACCCGATAGGTAGAGTATAAACCATCTAGAGCTTTAATGCTTTCAGTTCAACTTCGGAATTTCAATCTTAGAGTCTAACGCTCAACTCAGATTTTTCTCATCCTTAGCGGACCACACTACCTCTGTCATAGCTTATTAAAATCATGCTTGTAAACTTATATTTCTAAACCATAAGAATCAAAATCAAATCTAAGAAGCTCAACCATTACAGTCATACACTAATCCTCAAAATTAAAGCAGTCCCATAATATCTTGGGTGAACTTTCTCATCATAAACACAACATCAAACTTAATCACGAATCAACCAAACTTAGGCTCTTATATCCACTATTCAAGCCTACTAGATTACTTCCTAACAACTAATACCATTAATCAAGAAATCATCACAGTCACCTTCACGATCACTAATCATTCAAACTTAACTTTTAGCACACAATATAACTTAAAACTTTTCGCACAAAATTTCCACTTAGAAACTATAAAACAATCCTCAACAAATGCTAGCCCATTTAAACTTCATAACAATAATAATTGGTCATAATCATATAGCTTATCTTATTCACAATCCATTAACACATCCTTCTTTCACCCCTCACTACTATCTATCCTTCATATACAACTTAACTTAGTTCATAGCTCTCTATGTCTTAACTTAACTTCCTCTTGCAACCCGGCAACAGCATAATTTAACAACACTCACCCATCGAGTTCTTCCATTACTAACCTATACTCTCTAGCATACAAATACCGTCAACACCTATTTCATACCTCGAACAAACTACATCACAAAATTGACACATAAGGATATATCACTCCCTATTAACCCCAAATGTATGCAAAAACAGATTCCACTATACTTATGCTCAACAAATTACACTTACCATCCTTCTTACTACTACATCTCCAAATCCCACATTTTCAGCCAACACAAGGAACAAGATGAACTATAAGTTGCTAGTGGATCAAAATAGGCCGCACATGGCTCCATTAGGCTTTGAATATGAGTTTTGAAAAAAAGTTTAAGGTGAATAACAAAACAGCTGTGCTAGTGAATCGAAAGAGCCCCACACGGTTTCACTAGACTTTCATTTTTTTTACAGCGTGATGATAGCAAGATTACGGGAGATAGGAACTTGGCATACCATATTCAATGATCAAGGAGTACACATCCACTCATGTCTTAGCTGAACAAGTCATAAAGAAGAGGACATAACATGAAACTTCAGGAACTTATAACACCCTGGGAGGCTCTTCTGAAGCCACTTTTATGAGACTTCTGAAACATTTTGCTAATCAGTCTGAAAACATTATCAGGGAAAGCACCGGGACTTGTTACTCATACTATCTCAAGAATAGCACATAGATAGAAAAGTACAAACTGTCACCTATAAATCCTAGAAAGAAATTTGGTAGCTTATCTGATTTTAACTTATTGCACGATTCAAGACTTGAAAGAACAGCAACCTTTCCTAAATGCCTTACAGCCTTTCGAAGAAAATTACAGACGTCTTCGTGCCGTTTCGCAAGACTCTACTAGAAACGGCTTCATAGACACCCTAGGACACTTGAACTCTGTGCTCTGATATCAAGTTTATAACACCCCAAAAATCGAGTCCCGAGACACCACATGGTGCTTAGGGTCACAAGTGACCCCAAGCTAACCCTTTCATAGGTATAACTCAAAAGCAGCTGATTTAAAATATAATTCTGAGAGAATAAAGCTAAAAATATCTCAATACAGAATCTGTTCAATACAATATTAGAATTACAAGATGACAATTCTACTAATACATATACATATACAAGGAGACTGAATACATCAACCACTACTACTATCTATGAAGCCTCTACTAGCATTGCCCGTATATAAACTGGTCATGACTCCCAACCATCCCACTCAATATGGCCGACAGAATAAGATACAGTGTCTCTGAATTGAAACAACCAATACAAGACCTTGAACTATAAGGACTCTTTTACCTGCTGACCAGATGCTGCAACTGAATAGAACAGTAGATGGGGGTCAACACAAAGAGAATGTATTGATTATGTGAGGGTGCATGCAACACGTTATTATGTACTGATTATGTGAGGGTGCATGCAACACTTTAAATAACATCATCAATTTCATGAAAACATGCATACAGACAATGATGACACACTTGGCTTGAGTTATATCAAATCATACTCTTCATACTTTCATAATAAATAGTTCAAATGATAAAATCTCATAATCCATGTAAATCATCAAAAATCATAAATTATGATAAATTATCATAAATTATCATATCATCAAAATTCATCATAGGTAATCATAATTCATCATATTATCTCAACTCTTTGACTAAAATCTTGGAGTGACTCGGCAATTCAAGAAACATGATTTTTATGGACAGGGGAGTTTCCTATAACCGACAAACCCACATGAGCTACGTGGAATACCAATGTTTGAAACCCCTGTTGGCGGGAATGTCATACTCTTTGCCAGGGAGTACGACCTTAAAACTGCAATAATCATAATTGGGCTCTCTGGCCAATAATATCATCATCAAACAACCCTACGGTGGCACATAGGTTTGGGGAAATACCAAATTTCCCTCTCGGTGCTAAGTACTACTCCCCGACAAGCTCAAGACGCGTTAGAAAATCCACCATAATCATCAGAAAGGTCTATCATAAAGACCAAAACAAATATCTCAATTTATAATTCATCAACAATTTGTGGATTCCTAACCCCAACTTCGACTTAAAACATTTCAATCTTTTTTCAACATCAACAAGGTATCAATGCATTGAACCATAACCGACTCGACATTTGGACAAGGATATGAAGACTCAATACGTAATATTTTCAACAATTCAACTCATCAAAATCATCTCGACTCTGCGAGTTCAAGGTCAATGTACTCAAATGATTATTCTTTCAATTCGACAATTAAATAATGACAACAGCTTTTGAAAAGCACTTGAGACCTTCAATTCATAATAAGAATACATATCCCGTAGTACAACTCAAATCACGACTTTTATCTCGAAAGCCTTTAGAAATATCAATTCATTGTAGTAGTATGCAATTCACAGCATAAATTCTCAATTTAAGAAGTAGAGTAATGAAGTAATCATGTATATCCATATTGGAAAAAAAATTCGAAGTCTTATAAATCCTTCATAAAGTAATTTGAGTGTATACCCATTTTCGAATATCATGAAATTTCAATAATAGAACTCAACCATTTTAAATGTCAAAATGTAACAATTTATCAAGTCATGACAATATCAATATTTTTGAGAAAATATCAAGACTCATGGTAACATCTCAAATGTGATATCTCAATGTGCTCAATGATTCAATTTCGTCATAAAGAAGCTTTAAGCTTATTATAAATCTCAAAATCATTCCAAAATACCATTTCAACATAAATCTCGAAATCATTCAAAATAAAAATATGAAATTTACAAGTATAGATATCAGGACATCTGATTTCTCAAATATATATTCAATAATTCAAATCTTCATTGGGAAGCATAAAGATTGACACATATCTCAAATTATTATTCCAAAATACCATCTCGACATACGTCCCAAAATCATTCAAAATACCACCTCGTGGTAAAAGTGTGTAATTTGCAATGATAATTATTAAATCATATCATGAAAACATTGAGATAATCATATAAATCAAAGTTTATTCATTCAACCATCATAATCTCATAATCGAATTATTTAGACATAATCTCACTTGCAAAGTCATGTAAAACCATAATAAAATCAAAGTTTTGGGCACAAGAACGGAAGATTGCTCTTGTTCAAAATCCCACATACCTTGAAATTGACTTCTTGATTACGGAATCCTATTCGAACAAATAATGGGTGCTCCTCGAAGGTCTCGAGATGATGAGTTTGATTATCAGATCAAATTTGAATTTCTACGGTGAAATTGGAAGATATTTGGAGCTCAAAATAGACCTAGGGTTTAGTTCTCTCATTATTTTTTATGGAAGAACATGAATTTTATGGCTCAATATAGGTATAAATGGACAATTTTAGTCCATGAAGTGAAGGCATAATGACCAAAATGCCCTTAAAAATTAAATAACTCTCGAATCTGTCCTTTGGTGGACTGTTTTGATAGTCTAAAGTAGATCAACCATAATGTTTTACTCCGATATTCAAATTGGATGAAACCAATTTCATTTAAAAGAGGACTCTCATATCTTTCTGTTGATATATAGTATCTCACCCAGATCATTGTGTACGAGGAGTTATGATTGTTTGAAGTTGACCCAAAAATTCACTTTTGATAGGCTGAAGTAGATCAACCATAACTTTTTGCACCGATAGACAAATTGGGTGAAACCAATTTCATCGGAAAGAGGACTCGCAGAGCTTTCCGTTGATATATAGTAAATCACCCAGATCATTATGTACAAGGAGTTATGATTGTTTAAAGTTGGAGTAAAAATACGCCAGGCTTCAGTACTTTTTCCTGCATGTTTTACTGTTCACAGTTCGATCGGAATGGTCGTAGTTCGATCGGAATGGTCGTAACTCATCGCTCGAATGTCTATTTTCGATGATCTACATATCGTTGGAAAGCTTATTCAATACTCTACGCAATGGTAGGTCAACGTATTAGAAATACTATACAAAAAATTATGGATCTCTCTAAAGCGTAGAACTCAATACGTTTCTCGTGAAATCTTTACGAAGAAAATTTTCTGTGGTATTACAGTAAAAGTACTGGTTATTACAATATCTTTTCCTTGGGAACATTCATCCTCGAATGTGGATAATTAGGCTAAAAATACTGAGGAATATGAGGATATAATCTATCATGCACAACTAAAATAAATTGTATGATTGAATCTCAATATAATGAGCTACTGAATTGATCTGTGAGTGCATGGGTTTACATGAAAAAACTATATAGTTGAATATGAGACTGGAAAAGAACTGAATGAAGGAAGACTATTTACCTTCGACTGAATCTGAATTCATGGAGAAGAGATGAGGATACTTGGTACGCATGTCTGCTTCTGGGTCCCAAGTAGCACCCTCAACGGACTGATCCCTCCATAGAACTTTGACCAATGAAACTTCTTTATTCCTTAGCCTACGGATCTGATGGCCAAGAATCTCTACTGGAACTTCTTCATATGAGAGTCTATTCTGAATATCTGTACTTTCTAGAGGAACTATAACGGATGAATCATCCATGAACTTATTCAACAAGGACACATGGAATACTAGATGGACTGAGGATAAATCTGCGGGTATCTCAAACTCAAACGCGACCTTCCCAACATAACTCAAAATCTGAAAGGGCCTACATATCGGGGACTAGGCTTCCCCTTTTTGCCAAATCTCTTCACCCCTTTCATGGGCGAAACTTTCAAATACACAAGATCATCAATCTCGAGTTTAAGAGATCTTCTTCTTACGTCTGTATAAGATTTCTAATGACTCTCGGCTACTTTCAAAAACTCTCGAATCAATTGAACTTTTTCTATGGCATCAAACACCATGTCTGGCCCAATCAAAGTGTTTCACCCACTTCGAACCAATTGACTGGCGATCTATATATCCGCCCATACAGAGCTTCAAACGGAGCCATTTGAATACTAGTATGATAACTGTTATTATAAGTGAACTCAATCAATGGTAAATGCTCATCCCAACTACCTTTAAAATCAAGAACACATACCCTCAACATGTCCTCTAGAGTCTTAATGGTCCTCTTTGCTTGACCATCTGTCTACGGATGAAAAGCTAAACTAAGATGAACTTGTGTACCAAGACCCTTCAAAAAGGCCTTCCAAAACTAAGAGGTAAACTGAGTACCCCTATATGAGATGATGCACAAAGGAACTCCATGAAATCTAACCATCATGCAATCTAACCAACTCTCTGATATAAAAGTTGGCATAATCTTCAACTGAGTAAGATGTGTGAACTGGCAAGAAATGCGCTGACTTAGTCAATCTGTCTACAATGACTCAAATCGAATCATGCTAATGACGCGAATGGGGTAAACCAGTCACAAAATCCATATTCACCTCTTCCCACTTCCAATTGGGGATACCAAACTCTTTCAACGTACCACCAGTTCTTTGGTGCTCTACCTTAACCTATTGACAAGTTGCACACTTTGCTATAAAATCTGCTATATCTCCCTTCATACCACTCCACCAATAGATTTCCCGCAATTCGTGGTACATCTTGGTGGGTCCTGGATGAATGGAATAACGTGCACCATGCATTTCCGCCATAATTCATTGTCTCAAATCATCAACAATGGTACACACGATTTATTCTGGTATCACAACACGCCATCTCCCCCTTGGGAGAAAACCTCTACCTTTTGGTCTTTATCTTGCTTCTCTTTTACTTCCAAAACCAAAGAAGATTCGAAACTACTCTAAACCCAAACATTCCCTTCAGCTGAATCAACCAATCTCAAACCCAACCAAGCTAACTGATGAACTTCCCAAACTAACTCCTTCTTATCACTCTCCACAAGAGCAACGCTGCCCATAGACAATCTACTAAGGGTGTCTGCCACTACATTGGCCTTGCTCGAATGATACAACATACTCATATCATAATCTTTCAAAAATTCTAACCACCTTCTCTATAAAATATTTAAATCCCTCTGGGTAAACACATACTGCAATCTTTTGTGATCCGTAAACACATCAACATGCACCCCATATAAATAATGTCTCCAGATTTTTAAATCAAACACAACAGCAGCTAACTGAAGATCATGGGTCAGGTAATTCTTTTCATGAGGCTTAAGATGTCTAGAGGTATAGCCTCTCTGCATCAAAATACAAACCAAACCAACTCTAGAGGCATCATAATAAACAACAAAACCATCTGTACCATCAGGTAATGCTAAAACTGGAGATGAAGTAAGTCGAGTCTTCAACTCCTGAAAACTCTTCTCGCAGGAATCTAACCACTGAAACTTAACTTTCTTCTGAGTCAATATAGACATAGGATACTTAATAGATGAGAAACCCTCAATAAAAATCTGTAATAGCCATCTAAACCCAAGAAACTCCTAATGTCTGACGAAGAGATAGGTCTAGGCTAATTTCTTATGGCTTCTGTCTTTTAGGGATCAACTCTAATAGCCTCACTGGAAATAATATGACCAAGAAAATCTACTGATCTTAGCCAAAATTCACATTTGCTGAATTTGGCAAACAACTGGTGATCTCTAAGAGTCTGCAACACAATTCTAAGATGGCCTGCATGATCATCCTCACTACCAGAGTAGACAAGAATATCATCGATAAAGACTATGACAAATATTTAAATATAGTATTTGAACACTCTGTTTATCAAGTCCATGAAGGCTGTTGGGGTATTTGTTAGCCCGAAAGACATGACTAGAAACTCAAAATAACCATAACGGGTTCTGAAAGCTGTCTTTGGAATATCACATTCTCTTACTTTAAGCTGATGATAATCGGATCTAAGGTCTATCTTTGAGAAATAACTTGCACCTTGGAGTTGATCAAATAAGTCATCAATTCTAGGGAGAGAATATTTTTTGTTACTGTAACTTTATTCAGCTGACGATAGTCGATGCACATATGCAAAGAACTATCTTTCTTTCGCACAAATAGGACGAGAGCGCCCTATGGAGAAACATTAAGCCTTATGAGACCTTTATCTGGAAGATCTTTGAGTTTCTCTTTCAACTCTTTAAGCTTGGCGGGAGCCATATGATAAGGAGGTATAGAAATAGGCTAAGTATCTAGAAGGAGGTCAATACCAAATTCAATTTCCCTATTGGGAGGTACCCCTAGCAAATCTTCTGAAAATACATTAGGAAACTCATTAACTACACTTACTGACTGAACTATTGGAGTTTCAGACTTAGTGTCTTTAACTCAAACTGGATGATAGATACTCCCTTTGGAAATCAACTTTCAGGCTTTAAGATAAGATATGAAATAACTCTTGGGAGATACAAAATTACCTTTCAATTCAAAGACTAGCTCATCTGGAAACTGAAACTTCACCACTCGGGTGAGACAATCTATGGATGCATAATAGAAATGGAGCCAATCCATACCAAGAATAAGATCAAAGTCAACCATATCTAACTCTATTAAGTCTGCTAACAAAATTTTATGAAGGACAGTGATAGGACACTTTCTATAGGTCTGTTTGGCAACAACTGACTCACCTACTGAATTAGAAATCAAGAAGGGCTCAGGGATCTTTTCAGAACTTATTTCAAAATTCACTGCAACTAGCGGGGTCACATAAGAAAAACTTGACCTAAGGTTTAACAACACATAAACATCAAGATAAAAGGCATAAAGCATACCAGTAATAACATCTGGTGAATCTTCTTGCTCCTAATAGGATGGTAAAGCATAAAACCAATTCTAGTGCTGACCACCACCAGTACTGGATGATGCACCCTAAGGAGGGACTGGGCGACCTAAAGGAGCTGGTGCACTAGTAACCTGAGTCTAGGGACAAACATATCTGTTTTCCTGCTTAGCATGCAGACACTCTCTAATTCCATGACCTAAATTACCATAACCATAACAACCTTTCTATCTAGCTAAACATTCACCAGGATAATTCTTACCATACTTAGCACATGAAGGATAAATAGGCCTTCTACTCATATTATTCTGAGATTTAGACATAGAGAACTTACCCCACTACTCCTGTCTAGCTCTGGGTGGGTAAGCACTAGCTAAAGATGGTTCTGGCATGGATGAATGATTTTGAAACTACGAATGATTTCCCCTTTGAGACCTAGCTTGGCCATACTCAAACTGCCATGTTTTAGCCTTCTTATTACTTCTATCTCTCCCCTTCAACTTCTCTGCCTCAATATGCTGAGCATGAATCATCAATTTAGAAATATCCATGTCTCTAATAATCATGGAAGTCCTACACTCCTTGACTACTAAGCTAGATACGTCAGTAACAAACTTACTCATACTTGCTCTATGATCAGCAATCGTATCAGAGGCTTGCTTAAACAACTGATTGAACTTAAGGAAGTACTCCTTCACTGTCATCGATCCCTACCTTATGTTCACAAACTCCTCTATCTTAGCTTCTCTCATTTTACACGAGATAACCTATCTAAAAATGTATCTCAAAATACCTACCAACTCATAAGAGTTGCATTCTCACTTTTACCATTCTTCCATATAACTACCCAATCATATGCTACATCCTTCAACCTATAGGATGCCAACTCTACGCTCTCTTCCTCATAAACATGCATAATCATGGTGATCTTCTTTACCTCATCTAAATAAAGTTGCGGGTCCTCACCTACTTTTGACCCAAAGAACTTTGGCAGATTCATTCTCATGAAATCTCTAATTCTAACTGTTGCTAAATCACTATTCTGATGAAGTTAGACTGCAGCCTGATGGTTTCCTTAAAATAACCCTAAAATCAGCAAGAGATACATTCTCATTCAGAGTATCGGTGAGCTGGGGTGGTTGGTTATCATTTTTGCAGGAGCTAGCTCGATGAGGAGGCATATTCAATTATCACGTAAGAGCACGAGTTAAAAGCAGATAGAGATGCTATAAGCACAATAGATCATGAAAAAAAAAGATGATTTTATAAGAACGTCCCGTAGCCTCTTGCTCATAAATGTGGTACACTTTACACCGATGATCAAGACTTTACGTAACACAGCTTGTCTGACTCCCTAGGACTCTTAAAACTTTAGCTTTGATACCAAGTTTGTAACGCCCTAAAACCTGGTCCCGAGACGTCACATGATGCTCAAAACTATAGTAGCTTTAAGTTAACCTTGTCTACCTTGTACAAAGTTTGAATCTCATAATAGTGGAAATACAGACATAAAAGTCATACTGAATACAAAAACTATCTAAAATAGCTAAGAATAATCTGAATTTAATCTTTAAAAGCCAAAGACAGTAAGTTTGAATCAAATCTAGCAGTCTGACAAGCCTCTACTACTAATAATTAGAGAGTTACTAGGACAAACCCCCAGCTAACTCGAACTATCTGAAATAGAAATATTGAATCATATAGACTAATAGGCTGCAAAATCTGAATGAATAAGTCCCTGAACTATGAGGACTCACCAACTGTCGGGTGTAGATGGAGATACTCGAACTACTCACGCTGCTGATACTGAGCACCTGAACCTACATTATGAGACAATGTATCACATAGACGTATATGTGGATCAGTACTTTGATGATGTACTAAGTATATAGGGGTGAATGCATAAGTAAAACACTATCTCATTATCATAATTTGAAAAACAATGCATGCTAAATGTAAATGACTCACATAAGTTGGAATATCTGAAATACTGAAATATGTAATCATGAATAGCAAAACATACTTTATAAATCTAGTGAGTTATAACATTTAGTTCTAAAAGTTGCACTAATGTTCTGTCTGTAAATCATATTGTCTAAGTGTAAAAGGACTCACTTCTATATCTGAAATCTGAAAGATAAAATCTGTAGCTAATATCTTTTTGTAAAGCATAATTTTAATAAATTCACGAGCCTTTACACTTAGTTTTCTAAAAGCTTTATTGTTATTCTTTTCGGAAAGTCTTTACTTTTAGGGAAAATACTTTATCTGAAGCTTATCTGTAAGGGAGGTTCTTCTAACCGATATAAATCATACGAGATAACATGAAGTTCAATGTCTAGTTCTCCTATGGGGAAAAACTCACGATGGGGAGAGGTGTCATACTCTTGCCAAGGAGTATAACCTGAGCTAAGTGATCATAGCTGTAACTGTCTTCCACGTAGAAGTGGTAATAATCTAATAATTTGTACCTACATTGGCTACATAGTTCTGTGGAAGATAGGGCACGCTAATCCCATACTTTCCGCTCGATGTTATGTAGTACTCCCTTTTAAACTGTATGCTCACTCTGTTGGAAATCCACTTTAAAAACTAGCATAAGTGTTTATTCTGAAACCAAATATGCATTTTTTGATTAAATCTGTAAGTAAAGTTATTTTAATTTTTGTAATCTGTAATAAATCTATAAAGTAGATTCTAAAACTTATCTGTGGATCAAAAGATTAAAGCTTTATTGAGAATCTGTAAATAATCTGATCATAAGATGCTTAAAGCATCATCTTTCATGAAATATCAACATATAAACTTGGGCTTGATAACCCATGCATCAAAGACATATTAAGACATCATAATAATCATGCTTGATAATGAAAACAATGATAATTCATCTCAAAATCTAGAAATTACTATAATAGGCATGAAAATATGAAAATAGACATGCAATTCCTCTTCTAAAACACTTGAAATCTCATAACCTTGCAAATGGCAATAATGGGTATGAACCCTAATTCAAATCTAATGAATATTTATTCAAAATCATATGAAACTGTGATTAAAACTTGATTTTGGGTACAAGGATGAAAGAATATCCTTGTTCATAAACCCCACATACCTTGGTAGATGATTAGATGAAGAATATTGAATTATTAATCCCTATTTGAGTTCTTGAAGATGAGTTCCTGATTATCTTGTCTTGAAAATCCTCAATTTGGAGCTTTCTTGAAGAAATAATGGAGGAATTTAATTTCTTGGAGAAGAAGCTTTGAGCTCTAGGGTTTATCTCTTAGAGAGAATGGATGAAAATAAGCATAAAGTGCTTAGAATAGGCTCTAATTCCTTATTTTGGATGAATTGGGCCCTTGAGAATTCACCAAAATACCCTTTTTAAACTTTTAATTGGAACTGGAAACAATAAAAAAAAATTTAATTTTTCATGCCACCGCGACGCGTCACTATCGCGGTGGCTCACTAGAAAAAGAATGAGTGGGAACTGGAAGTTCAACGCGATGTGGAGCTATCGCGGTACTCTATTGAAATGTCATTTTGGCCATCACCGCGATGCGCCACCATCGCGGTGAGCCACTGGAAAATTGACAATTGGGGAATTGGACCTCCTCGGTATGAGGGATTATCGCGGAGGTCCACTGAAATTTGACGAATGGGAATTCACCCTTCACCGCGATGCGGTGGTTGCGCAGATGGTACACTGCTTTACTAAAATCGCCATAACTTCTCAATCGAGTATCAAATTTAGGCGAATTTGGTATCGATGGAACGCTTATTCAATTATCTACACAATGGAGGATCCAAATCTAAAAAATTCCATATGTAATAAAATTTATTTATTTTTGAAGCTCACCCTTAACATTCTAGGAACGAATTTAAGCTAAGAAAAAGTATGAGGTATTACACTCTCCCAAGCATGATATAGGTTTTCATTTGGCCTCTGTTTGAAGCTCACGATCTCACTGCGAAGTCTCACAGTATTTCTAGATGGAAAAAATGGATAAGGAACTTTTGGGTTAAGTCATCCCAAGTTGTGATTGAACTTGCCGGCTCAGTGTTTAACCACTTCTTTGCCTCCCCCAATAGTGTGAAAAAGGGAAAAGTGTCAGCCTCACATAGTCAGTTGACACACCCGTAGGGATAAATATGTCACTAATCTCCAAAAAATTTTGCAAGTAAACTTGTGGATCTTCATGTGAAAGCCCGATAAACTATCCACTACTGATCAAAAGCTGCACCATGTTCTGTTTCAGCTCAAATCTACCTCCATCGATGGATTTTTGAAAAGGAGAGGTCATATTTGTTGCAAGTGGGGTTGCCACTTCACGAACTGTTCTGTGGGCTGGTCGATCCTCGGCCATGGGAGCAGGAATATATTGTTCTTCATTGATTTGCGGGATAAGGTAGAGAAAAACTACTTCTCTCCTCTGTTGGTGTAAGCATTGCTTAGGCTCGGGGGCCGGTTCAACCAATTCTCGGTCCCTTGCCATCTTACTAACCTGTAAACCTGTTTTCTGCAAATTCAAAACCAAGAACAAGTGAAAATCACCAAATAAATCTAAAAATTAAAACTAAACTAAATTAGTTTCCAAATTACAAGTCCCCGTCAACGGCGCCAAAAACTTGTTCAACCTAAGCGCACACGAAAGTGTACATGATATCACCAAGTAATACAGTGGCCTTAAATAAAGTCGAATATCGATCCTTCGGAGACTTGTGTTGACAATTATGCAATTCTAGTTCACTATTGAGATTAAATTAGTGCAAACGTAACCACGAGAGTTTGAAAGTTATAATTAAAAGTAAACAAAAATAATGGAGTAAATTAAAGTGCTTTGACTATCAATGGAGAGAAACCCAGGATTAAGGCTCCACTAACAATCATA
This sequence comes from Capsicum annuum, assembly GCF_002878395.1. NCBI lineage: Eukaryota > Viridiplantae > Streptophyta > Magnoliopsida > Solanales > Solanaceae > Capsicum > Capsicum annuum. Next base: position 8,205,390 of record NC_061120.1, on the reverse strand, counting down.
CTATGCTATTAAACTTCATTGATTATGTTACTTATCTTGGTTGTTGATTCACGGGGTAGATTTTATAATCATGGTCTCTCAAGCCTCTAATCACCTGTCTAACTTAGTTCCACAACTACATCGTTAAGTAGAGATGTGGTTACTAGGTGAAATGCATTTATATTTCATCCCGTAAGTGAACCAAATAGGTCATGTAGGGATATCTCTATCCTACAAGCAAATTATAACTACACTCGGTAGAAGATTACAATCCTACTCTATTTACCCCACATTCTATCCTCTAGTTCCTCCTCTCAAGCTCACAAGACGTCAATGGATGTATTCTAAGGGTAGATAATCCTTAAAATAGTGATAACAAGGATACATAAATAATCAATACCAAATCAATTCATCGCAACAGTATTCATGTTCTTGGCCTTAACCCCCCCAAAAGTTAGTTTTTAGCTGCTCATGGACATAACCGTAATCACGATAGATGAATACATGATAAAATCCATAAACAAAAGTAAAGATAGAAAAACTATAATTGAAGTGTTTTCCAGCCTCGCTCCAAGTTTCAAAGTCGTCCAAGGTGGTTTGCATCAAGTTCAAGTGTCCTATTTATAGGAGGACAATTCTTGCCAGTTTTGACATGGGTCCATGTCACGGCACTTATCGCAGTGGTATGCCTTCGTATAATAGTATAATCATGGGGGAACACTGGAATTCTACTCTTAAGAAGATCCCAAGTCTACGTCGCGCCCTTTATCGCGGTGGTATGGCTCCGCGATGCGCTAATTCCTCCAAGACATCCATTTTCACTTCTAAACTTGTCTCGTGCACTTGTCCTTTTCATTCCAAGCCTTGTGATGTTGTTTCCAATTGATTTTCAGCTTGTGTATATTTCACATATCATCATATTCATCTCACAAAGCATCCTATAGCATCAAACACCACAAATTAGAGTTCAAAACAACACACAATCTACAGCTTTGAACTATAACTTAAGCTAAGTACTAGTTTCGTCCTTTTAAACTTTATCTGAGTGTTTTGACTCTTGGATTGACCCAATTGAACCTTGAACACTATCAACAAGTTGTTCCACACATAAGTACACAATCATAGAATTATGAACACATTACACGCATTAGAATCCATCGAAATCAACTAGAATAACAGCTAACTTAAGCTAGTAACACTAGTTTCCTCGTTTGAACTCTAAGTGACCAAATTAAGTTCAATTTTTCTTGAAAAACACCTTAAACATTGTGATCAAGAAGTTTATCACTTAGATGCTCAATTATACCATTAACAACACATTAAGCACACGAATTTTCATCAAAACTAGGCTAAATAAGCTCGGATAACAACATTAAGGTGCATAAATCCACCTCTGATCATGCAACAAGAAAAAAAAACTCACTCTGATCAAGCAAATGAAAAAGGATTCTTATTTGGACTAGTCTTATTACATCTATAATTTGAAGTACTTAGGCAAGGACACAAAAAGTTAGATTCTGTGTCTATTTTATTTGGTAATTAATAAAAATGTAGGGGTCCTTGTCAAATCTCCGTCCCTCAGCTCGATGCTTGCTATAGAAAACCTAGTCCGTGAGTGAATATAGCAGCAAATGCATTCATTTGAGTTTTAGACAAAGACAAGCCAACCTCTAAATCTCCATCAAAGTCCTTAGATTTACTAAGATACATCGATATTGCATCACCATTGTCAAGAGAAACTAACTCATACTTCGCGGCCCTTCCCCATCCAAAATCAGTAGCATAAAAGTCAAGCTTTGGCGATCCAGCAACTGAAATCGTTCTTTTCCAATCTACGTCGCTAAATTGCATACGCCAGCTACTATTCATGATCCATTCGTCATCGTCCTTCATCCATTTCTTGATAGATTTTCCAATTAATTCTACAGCAATTGTAAAGCCTTCCTTTCCAACTAAGTCAGCATGTGTTGTTCTTGCAACATACCCAACTAGGCAATTCCCGAAATAAGATTGAGGAAGTGGCGGATTGAATCGCGCTCTGGAATCTCCTGCACATACGAAGAACTTCAATACATTATCGTCTATGATCTCTTCTCCAATCGCACCCTCCACTTTTAGCAAGCAAGTCCATACATAAGCACACGTTAAGGTGAAAGATGTTACATGAGTTAGAGTACTTTGTCGTCTTGATAATATTAAATTCTTGAGTTTCTCAATATCATCTCGTTTGATAGTAAATGTACCTCGAACCTTGTGTTCAGGAGGTGTCACAATGTCGCGCATCTCTATATTTCGTTGCTTTATCTCTTCCCATATGTACATCCCTTGTTTATATGGGTCTTTGAGTACAGATCTATCATAAAATGGAATGAACTCTTTCGATAAGTGTTGTTCATTTCCACCAAACTTGTGAAGCATAGCCCACGCCTTAATGAACCCTAGTAGAGTAACTCCATCGCCAGCAACGTGATGGTGAGTGAAACCAATGGATACACCAAGATTCGGAAAAAGTGTCACTTGAATAGCTAAGACCGGGGCTAATTGGACCCCTGGTGCATCCTTTGGTTCCGCCAACGGAGGAACAAAGTGATAAAAATCCTTAGCATTACGAGGATAGTCACCAATGAGATAATTAAAATCCATATCAGTCTCAGAAAAAGTAACTGACACAGAATCTCCTGTCACATAACGTAACTCGGGATATCCATTCGAATTTAGTGGACAAGCAACATTGCCAGCTAACGGTATATAGTGTTTGAGAGTGAGGGAGAGTGAATCTTTAAGAGGAGGAATAATGTTTTGGATGAAATTGGGTTTGGAAATAGGGAGCTTGTAGAATAGTATCTGTCGTGTACGGTGGAAAGCTAACCATGTATGATCAAAATAGGTAAGAGGGAGTGTCAGTTCAGCAACACCACAAGGAGGTGGTGCAACTTGACATTGCTCAATTACAGAAGCCATGTTATAACTTTGGCTTAGAAATACATAATATATATAAAGAATTGGATTGGCTTGTCAAAATATATAGCATTAATTGCACGCCATGAAATTGAATAATTGGATTTAAACAATATATCTTAACAGCAGAATTAACATACATCACTAAAAACAGAAATTAGTAACTGACAAATTTTATAGCTAAATAGCAGAATCTGTACTAATTTATTTAGCAATGAATTGTCCAAAGATTATGTCAGCTAGAAGCAATTTAACGACAAATTCATAACAAATTTTGGTCTTTACTTGCAGCAATATATAGTCTGGATAAATTTAATGAATTCACGTGAACTCGTAGGTGGACGGACTTCTAGATCCACCCTTGGAAATATATACCCATAACACGGCGGAAGATGTGTATGTTTCCTTTCAAGATCTGCAGGAGTTAAAATAAAGAATGCCATCAATCTGGATTTGATTGGAAATTCTAATTAGTCAACTTAGATATTTCCTTGGTTTCTAATTAGTCGTGAAACGATAAGTATTAGGCAATATTATTTTTTAAGTAAGGACCACAATTAATTAGGATTGAATGAAATGTTAAATAATACTTTCCTTTAGAATTTGAGTTTTGTGGATCGTCAGTGTATAAAATATTCTAAACTATTAGATAAACTTGACTTGCTATTTCAGCTTACCTATTTTTTTCTTTTTTAATTTTTATGTAAATAATTGGCAAACTTACAATAACAGATCAAAATATTTTGTGCACCGATGATGCACAGAACTTAAACTCTTTTCTTTATTGAACAATTTAGTCAATAATATATTTTTTAAAGAAATACAAATAAAAATGATGACTACCAGTAATGGAGGAAGTGTTAATTATGTAAATCTCAAGAAAATTGTACCATATACGCTAACTGCTTTAAATAATGCATTATTTAAGTCAAACACTCCTAGATCTAGAATGATGGATCAAGAAGCTAAAAGTAATATAAAACTCAAATTAGGTCAATGTGAGAGTACTGTCAGACTAATTACTTCCTCCGTTCCATTTTATTTGATCTTGATATTAAATATGATTATTTTAACTTAATTATTATCCAATTTATGAAACTAAAAGAATTTTATTATATTTTTCTCTTTTTATCCATAGTAATGATAATCGTCAAATTGAGAGTTGCAAAAACAATACTAAAAATATTAATTTTTCTTAAGGTATGTGCCAAGCCAACAAGGGTCAAGTAAAATGAAACGAAAGAAATAGGTCTAACTTTTGTCTCTAGTATATTAGTACTCTCTCTATTTATTTTTACTTGTCATGTTATGCTATTTGAAAGTCAAACTACATGAATTTTGACTAATATTTTAAGATATATTTACATTATATTAATATAAGAAAGATTGCAATTTATAACATTTTTCATATAGTTTTCACATGTCTAAATTTAAAATTTAAAATATTAAAATATTTAATTAATCTACTCTAATTTAACTTCGAAAATTTAGTCAAATTAAATTTTATGAAGTAAAACGTGACAAATAACTCAAGTTTAAGTTATCTAAATGTGAGTGCGGAACCTAATTATGCCATCATCTTTAAAAATGAACCAATCTATGCCACTGATTTAAAAAGTTATAAAAATAGGTTGCTTGCACAAAATAAGTGCACAATATTCTTTTTTCCGTGTTGACTCCGTTAAAATAGCATAGTGCACTAAATAAGTGCACTATCCATAGATCAGTGGCATAGATTGGTTCATTTTTAAACATGATGGCATATTTAGGTTCCGCACTCACATTTAGATAGTGCACTACCCATTTTTTTTATGGATAGTGCACTATCCATTTTTTTTTTAATAGTGCACTAAATAAGTGCACTATCCATTTATTTTAAGGATTGTGCACTTAAAAAGTACACTATCAATTATTTTTCATATATTGCACTTTTTTTGTGCATCATTCCCCTTTTTTTTTTATAGTTTATTCATAAAATAAATGGATAGTGCATTAAAAAAGTGCACTATCAATTATTTTGATATCTTGCACTTCTTTTGTGAGATAAAATTTTATATATTTTATTGTGAGATGAAATTTTATTTTTTTTTATAATATCAAATTGCAACATAACGTACAATGTAAAAAGTTACGTATTTGTATGTCCACGAATGGTGTAGTTTTTTAAAAGATGAAATTTTACGTATTTTATTTTGAGATGAAAGTTTAATTTTTTATAACATTAAATTGCAACATAACATACAATGTAAAAAATTACATATCTTCTTCGTCAGTTTCAGGAACTACGTCGAATTCATGTTGTGTTGGCTCAACTAAACTCAATTGGTTTATACAACAATATGGCACTCCAAAATTTAATGTTTGGGATAAATGTTTTTGAAGGCCTATCCATTCGTTAACAATTGGATATACTGGATAGGTAGAATCTCGATGTAGTCTCTGATTTTCAAGTACTTTCCAATGCTCCTCTTCATCTGCTCCTTGAAAGATAAGATGATCATCTAATGCATGAAAAA
>NC_061120.1:8193033-8196937 GCF_002878395.1 Capsicum annuum | reverse complement strand
TTGACTCTCAAAATTATATCAGTGTCACTTTAATTGAATAGAAGAAAAAATATTATAAATCACAATAATTAAAAACTTAAATTATTTTGCTAATTGATTATCTAAATTTTATTTGTGTCACATAAATTGAGACAAAAGAACATATATTGGGTCCGCACTAGCACAGGCCATCGATATCTAGTTTTTTTGCCTCAATTTAAGTGGTATAAATAGAATTTAGATAATCAATTATTAAAATAATTTAAATTTTTAATTATTCTAATTTATAATACTTTTTTCTATTTTAATTTAAGTGACAATGATATAATTTCAATAGTTGGCCAAATATTTTATATATTTTAATTTTTTTTCAGTTGTTAACTATGTGATTCATAATTTTCTTTACTATAATAAGATATGAATACTCTCTTTGTCCCAATTTTTATAGCACGGATAAAATTTTGAGTGTCAATAAAATTTATTTTTTATATATATATATATATATATATATATATATATATATATATATATATATTATGTTCTTAATTATTGTGGGTTTACAATACTTAATAATATATGTTACTCTATGTCTTCCTCTGTCACATCTCAATTTATGTGGCACTAATATAATTTCGATAGTCAACCAAATTTTTTACGTTGATATATCATTTTGTATCTATTTTACCTTTTTATGAAATATTATTAATTTTCTAATGTTTAAATGACCACAATAATTAATTATGGGTGATATAGTAAAATCACGATTGAAGCAGCTAATCAGCATGTCTTAAATGACTTACAATAACTAATTTGAAGTGATATAGCAAAAATACTATAAAAATACTTGTGGAGAAAATTTAAGTGGACTTCATCACTACAACAAATGTGATATTTAGCTACGAAATTCTTAGCTACGATATATAATTCGTCACTAATTGTTCACTTTTAATGACAAAAGTTACCTTTCGTCGTTAAATACATGTGTCACATATTTTTAGTGACAAAAGATAAATTTTCGTAGCACAATTTTGTCCTCTAAAGTTCCAGCCAAAGAATGAGTGGGCGTCATTTTATTAAGCAACATTAGTCAAGAATTATGTGTTATCAGTGACACATTATTTTGTCACTAATAGCTTGTCTAGTTTGTGACAAATAAACTTTTTGCCTTAAAACTAATTAATTTTTGGACACAAAAAATATTTTGTCATAAAAAATATATTTTTAAAATAGTGACAAATTATATTTTGTAGTTAAATGTTGTAAGCTTTAGCCATAAATTTTATATTTAATTGTGATATTAGTTTTTGTCACTAATATTATATATAATTAGTGACGATCATTTTATTGTCTCTAATCAATCTATGATTTAGTGACGATAAAAATTTGTCACAAAATTTGCAAGGTATAAATAGTGACAACTTTAAAATTTGTAGTTGAATAATTCAACTATTTGCGACGAAAAAAAATTCGTAGCAAATACAAAATTTTCTTTGACTACTATTGTTAATGATTACAAGTAGAGAAATGTATTATGTGGACAAGAATAGAAATGATGGATATCAGATGGCTCAAAAAGCTTAGAAAAGGTTTTTAGCCTCTTTAAAATAGTTTCATTTCGTATAAAATAATATCATTACTATATAGAAAATGTATCACTACTGTGTGTATTAAAAATTTATTATGTGCAGAAAAAATTGTATCATCTTTGTATCACTAATGTATACAACTATTTTCATCATAGTGTAGAGATTGTATCAATATGTATGTATGAAAAATGTATCGTACATAATGAAACTGTATCGTTGTTGTATAAAATATGTATCTCTATGTATATAAAAAATGTATTGTTATACCAATATAATAAACCTATAATTTCTCACTTATTATACAGATATAAACAATTAGTATAAACGTATTATACATATTTCGGGATACTAGTTAAACCGCACGTGCCTCGCACGTATAATATTTGATTATTTAAAATTAAATAATTTTATCTATTGCAAATACTTTTAGTGACATTTAAAATTTCAACTCACTTTCCGAAGATCCTTCACATTTTAATATAGTAATGTAAATATAAACATATATTTTAGTATAAATACATATATATTTTACCTCCAAAAGTTTCAAGTGATTGATCGACCATCACTTTTGTGTTTGTCATGCAGTACCTCTTTCCCTTCCTGCCAGAGGCTAAGAGAGATGAATCGATTTGAACCATATTTGTGGCACGATTATTTTTTATTTTTTTTCTTTATTTAAAATGTTTTCTTATTTTTAAAGTCAAATCTTTACCAAATTATTGATTACATTTTTACTACGTACTTAAAATTTTTAAAATTTGGTACTTCTTAAATTTTTCTTATTTTAACGCTTTTATATTTATTTCTAGATTTTCAAATTTTCTTACAATAAAATTTAGTTGATTTAAAATTATTAAACTAATGAAAAATGTTTTAGGTGTCGTTAAATCTGATGACTTCTAATAAGAAAATATTTTACCATAAATATATTTAATTAATTTTCTACACTTAAATATTTAAAAAAATCATTAATTCTGATGACTTCTAAAAAGGAAAGTTTTTACCATAAATATATTTAATTAATTTTTAACACTTAAATATTATTAGAAAAATATGAAAAAGATGATTTTGTCTAAAGTAAAAACTTTTAATGAAGGACAAAAAGTTCAAACAATATTTCTAACGCCCTTCATACTTTTAATAAATTATAGATATAGATTATAGAGATAGATATAGATTATAGATTTCTTGAACACACCAAGTATAACAACATGCTAGTCAATTTTATTATTTTCCTCATATAATTTTAATTTAGTTATTAATTTTAATTGATAAGTAATTTGTGTTCAGCTAATATTTTTTTGAAATATTCCATAACTAAAAATATTGTGTTGAGCATCCGTATCCTAATATAAAAAGAATAAAATTAGTTGCAAAATTTTCTTCCCAATTAAAATGCCTTTCATGTTAATTTTTCCTTTTTATTGCAACATTTCATAGTTAAAAAATTATGTTGGTCATCTGTATCCTAACAATTAACATAAAGACACTACAATTAATTGTACACAATAGATAAAATCGTCCTTTTACTATTTTTCTCATATGATTTTAGTTTAATCCTTAGTACTTAGTTGAAAGATATATAAAAATAAGGCAAAATGCTCTATTGGAACCCTGTATTATGTCAGTTTTGTAAGTTGGACACTTCTACTTACATATTTGTCATCTGGACCCCTGAACCCATGAAAAAACTACATTTTAAACACTTTTTTGACGAGTGTAACACACTCTCCCATGTCAGTTGCCACATCAACTGCCATGTCATCTGCCATGCATGCCACGTCATCTACCACGTCATTTTTAAAAAAATAGAAAAGGTATTACATTAAATTCAAGTCATTTTTAAAATGCTACATAACAAATTAAATATTAAAATTAATTTAATTAAATAAGAAAAATTTATAAATTATAGAAAAATTTGAATAATTATTCTTTTAAAATTTGAAAAATTTGAATAATCATTTTTAAAATAAAAAAAGTATTACATTAAAATTAATTAAATATTAAAATTAATTTAATTAATTAATTTAAATTTAAAATTTAAATTAGTAAAAAATTAATTAATGAAAATTCTTAACTAATTAATTTACTTAAATTAATTAATTTATCAAATTTAAAATTCTTACCTAATTTAAATAAATTTTACTTAAATAATTAATCAATTTAAATATGATTTACAAATTTAAAATATTTAATTTAAATTAATTATGGGGGGAGGGGCAGAGTGGGGTGGGGGCTGGAAAAGGGGGTTGCATGGGGCTAAGTGGGGTGGGGTGAGGGGCTGGGGGAGGGGTTGGGTGGGGTGGGGGCTAGAGAAAGGGGGTTGGGTGAGGTGGGGG
>NC_061120.1:8158109-8192933 GCF_002878395.1 Capsicum annuum | reverse complement strand
TGGGTGGGGTGGGGGCTAGAGAAAGGGGGTTGGGTGAGGTGGGGGTTTGGGGAAAGGGTTACGTGGGGCTAGGTGGGATGGGGACGGGCTGGGTGGGGTGGGGGCTGGGGAAAAGAAAGGGGTTACGTAGGGCTGGGGACGGGCTGGGTAGGGTGGAGGGCTGGGGGAGAGGGGTGGGTGGGGCTGGGTAGGGTGAGGACGGGTTGGGGTGGGGATGGGGAGGCTGGGTGGGGTGGGGAGGGGCTCGAGAGGGGGATGGGGTGGGAAAAATATTTTTTTAAAAATTTTTAAAAATATTTTACAAATGTTTTTTTAATTTTTAAAAATATTTTTAAATTATTTTTAAAATATTTTTAAATTTAAAAAGATGGAGGGAAAAAGGGATCCTTTTTTTATTTTTTTTTAAATTTTAAAAAGATGGAGGGGAAAAAGGACCCTTTATTAATTTTATTTTTTAATTTTACTATTATTTTTATTTTTTAAAATTATTTTAATATAAAATTGGCCAAAAATTGATCCCCACTCGCACCCCTTGGCGAGTGGTTACACTCTTTTTGTCCTAGTCACCATGACCTTGCCTACGGTCAAAGGGTGCGAAATATTACTTTTTGATGGTTTCAAGGGTCCAGATGACAAACATGTAAGTAGAAGTGTTCAACTTACAAAACTGACATAGTACAGGGGTCCAATAGAGCATTTTGCCTAAAAATAAAGACACAAATGCCAGCTAAATAATTTAATAGTCATTTACTATCTTTATCTATAATCTATATCTATAATCTAATAATATATCAAAAGTGTGAAGACCTTAAAAAAAATAATTTGAACTTTTTGCCCCTGAGTAAAAGACTCTCTTTAGATAAAATCGTCTTTTCACATTTTTCTTAAATTATTATTTAATTATTTTTATATTATTAGTTATAATTTCTAACAAATTAAAGAGTCTTAACATGTATGGTAAGAAAAAATATATAATAGAATTATTTTCTACCTAAAAAAGGGTTCCTGAAATATACAATAGGAGGTAAAAAAAAAAAGAAAGTTTTGATGAAGATTTCTTTTTGATATATAACACACGGTCTTTTCTGTTTTTTTTTTTTTTTTAAAATTTGTTAGGTGTTAGGACTTTTATTAAAGTTATATTAATACATGAAAAAAATCTAAATTCATAGAATTTGTACACGTGAATAGATAACAACTTTTAAACCTAAAATTTGTGGAAATAATCTCACAATTTGTGAATAATATTAGGATTTCCCATATATAATAAATTCCTTAATTTTAGATTATTCTTTTTCCTTCTTGGTAGTAAATCCGCATTAAATAGTCCCCAAAGTCTAATAATACACTACTGTTTAAATCCCAAGGTAAACACTTATTTTGGTTAAAAAATACTCTGCTTTTCTTCATCTTTAGCAAGGATTTGTTTACTCAATTTTCATGTTATCTTGTTCTTGTTTGTGAACTAAAAATTTGTTGTTTACTATTAGTTTGATGTTTAACTATTAATTTGCTATTTACCATTAGTTTGTTCTCATGATGGAAAATATGAAAATTTATTGTTTACTATTAGTTTGATGTTTAACAATTAATTTGCTATTTACTATTAGTTTGTTCTCATAATAGAAAATATGGACGATGAAAAATATGGATAATGAGATTGTGTTGAATAAAGCATATACATTCCTGCTTTTTTTCATTTATTTTTAGTCCAGAGTCTATTGGAAACATTCTTCCTAGCCTCGTAATGAAAGAGGTAAGGTCTTCCATCGAATTCTTTTTGGACTCATTAAATTACGCTAAGAATATTATTGTTGTTGTAGTATATCATGATATCATAACATAAGAATTCTAATCTTGAATTATTATTTTTTTTACATAGGTTGCGGAAGGTAGAAATGAAAACTAGTTGCTACAAAAACTGTTTTTGCAATGACCTTTTGAAAAGAAACCTCCATTTTATTGTCTTTATTTTGTTAATGATTAGTATATCTCAATTAGACTTTCAAGTTGGATGAATTTTGATCATGTTGATTTTTATTTAAGTGTATCTAGTGAGATGTCATCTCATGAATGTCATCTTGGTTGTTCTTAATTAATAAATTACAATGTTTTTAATTTTTTTTTACTATTATCTTACTTTTTTAGTATGTTGTTTTTTTTAAAATTTGTATAACGCTCTTTATAATGAAGTTTAAGATATTTATATACAATTTTAGTTTCAAATTATGAAAACCTAGCTAGCTAAATACAAATGGTTGTGATTAGTGAAGAAACATTTTATTCGTAAAAGCTTTACTTTAACCTTCTAAAACCATCACATATTTGCCATCAAATTATAACATTTGGTGACGAGTAAATTTTGTCCCTAAATAGCTCACTTATTACCTAAAAATTAACTTTGTATTTTGTGACAATTGCCATCATCACTAATTATGACATATTCTAGTGACAAAATTATTTCGTAGGTAAAAAAGGTATTTTTAGTGACGACGTGATCGCTTTCAGCTACAAAATGATAAGAAAGTAATGTTGTCACTAATTTATACATTTAGAGACAAATAGAGTGCGTATGTAAAAGATAGTATTTAGTGACGAAATAATTTTTGTTCGGCTGTGAAATACATAGAAGATTAGAGACAAATTAATTCATCACTAATTCAAATAAACAATTAGCGACATATCATTCTCATCAGTATTATAACTCCTTTAGTAACAAAAAAAATACTATTATCCTCAAAAAGTATAATTTCTGTCACGAACAAGATCGTCATAAACGCTACGCATTGGGGGAAAATAAATATTTTCATCGTTAATGCAAGGCTATTTAGTGACAAAGCACTAAGTCGTCTCAATATTCATTTAACGACCCATGGTTTAGGAACGAACGAGTGATGATTATATTTTCGTCACGAAAGATATTTTGCGACGAAATATGATTTTTTATGACAAAATATTTCATCACTGATAATCGAATTTGTTGTAGTGTCATATAAGACGTTAAGTTAAATTACAATATCAAGAGGTAATTAACATTTTATGTATATTTTATCTTTTTTATTATATATTATTAATTTTTTAATACTTAGATGACTTTTAATAACTAATTAGGGGTGATATAGTAAAATTACGGTTGAAGTAACTGAAGCAGACATGCCATAAATGATGATTTTAACTTTTTTCTATTATATATTATTAATTTTCTAAAACTTAAATGACTTATAATAATCAATTAGGAGTGATACAGTAAAATTACGATTGAAGCAGCTGAAGCGAGAAACATGCCTATAAGAGGCTTTCATAATTCTAAAGGCGCCCAAGCCATCCTTACTTCATCTTCACTTCATCCTTACATACTTGCTGGATTGTCAATCCTTCCTTCCTTTTGATTAGATGGATTATAAGTTATTGGTCCTTATTAGATTCTTCTACTCTATTGTAACACAGGACCTTGGCTAATGAATTGCAAAGAAAGCTTTATAAAGCTCTTTGTATAGATTCTAATCTTCCTAATGATATGCATGACAAGCATCGTTAGTTGTTGTCCAAGTTTTCAAGAAATAGTTCCTTTGCACGAGTAAGAAATCAGTGTATTTATATGGGTAGCCCTCGTTCCGTATATAAGTTCTTCCTAGCTTCTTAAGGGTTAACCTAAGCTGTTGATTTTGCTGAAGAAGTGCTAATGGTATCATTGAAAATGATAACATTCTACCATGCTTCGAGATGTGTTCAGCACTCTTCTACTTTTCTCCATTGTCATGCATCAAATGACTGTCTCTCCTCTCTCAAAGAAGGCGAGCTTCAAGCTTGGAAGATCGAACTAATGATGTATACAATACTTGAATCCTCGATGTAGAGTCTACATAGTTGATACTTATCCTTCAGAGACTACGAGCGTAAATATCTAAGAGAAATACTTCTTCTTCTCTTACTATTTTGATAGAGGAGACTGCCCACACTGAACACCAACCCAATCTCGATAAGAATAAGTACGCTACACCCAAGAAATCCACGAAGGTGTGGAACTTCTTCACCCTATGCAACGAAATGCCTTAAAGTTGAATATAATTAATTAAGCATATGGTTTACCGGTATCTCCTATTCCCGCCGTCGAGGGACTTTAATAACTATATAAGAAAAAGTTACACTACTCATGACCCACCCTCACTCTAAATGTTACCCCTACAATCCCGCCTATTCCAAACTCAAGTCTAGTCTTGGATGTTATTTTCTACTTAATTAATAAAATATCATAAAAGAAATAAACAATTCCTCTTTACTAAATAATGTCGCTCAAACTATACCTCCCAAAAAGCATAAAGAGATCACTGAATCAAATATAAAATTCAACAAGGTTGGGGTCGATCCCATAGGGAATAGTTATATCAAAATTCTATCAAGTGTTTTTCTAAGTAATTGGCAAATAAGTAGAAGAGGGGATTTTTATGAAACAAAAGAGCAATAGTAATAATTTTTTATCGTTGGATTTGTAATCAATAAGAGAAAGACACTAGGATTGTGTTCCCCAATAACTTCATAACTCCATAGGTTCTCCATACTTTAGTTATCACTTATAGTACTTGGTATGTAAAATCGATAGGTTATATATCATCTAACCAACTAGATTACACCCCTTGTAGATGACTATCCCCAAGCACAAAGTTCCATATTTCATAAGTTTTGCATTACTAACCCATATCTGTGATCCCAATATAGTCTTTCCCGTTATCTGATCAAGGCTAATTAAATAAAGATAACTTCAAGTCATGTTGTTGATCCACTATTCCTATCTGATTACCCTTGCTAAATTCCAGAGTAGAGATAGGATGAGTTTTAACACGTGCACTCGTTCGAAGGCAACGAAATCTAAATAAACAACAATACATACCCAATTACCCTTAGAGAATCTTTCAAACTCTACTTTGTTAATCCTTCATAGTTCTTAAAAAGTTCATGATAAGAAAATTTGTGTCAGCAGTGGGAAGGACTGTGATATCCCTTCAAATTCAACAATTGTATCATAGCACTAGTGATATCGAACTTTGTCCAAGGAAGCAATATTGGTGGAATGATATCAGTAGTTGTAATCAGCCCAATAACGTCAAACTCATCATTTTCATCATCAAACCAAGGAATATAGTGTTGTAGAGGTTGTTGCCTTTGATTTCTACCTAACCTTTCTCAATCTTCAAGTGTAGCCCGACGATCATCTTCAGCTTGTCTAGCTCTTACTTCTGCCTATCCCATCCTTTCTTCTCTTATTTCCTGTCTCACAGCCTCTTGTCTAGTATTCTCCTGTCTTATCAATCGAGCATTAGTATGCGTTGCAGCCTTGTGAATTCCAAGATGGTGACTTGGATCCTCTAATACTGGCAGATCTTCATGCTCATCATTGTGTTGAACCCCTTGATTATGAACCACCTCATTCACCATTCTTCTATTAGCTCTCGGAGTTCTATAAAGTTTAGGATTAAGTAAAATTAGGGATTTGATTGACTCCGAGTATTGGGCATACACCAGTGTATGCCTTAAAAATAACAAAAAAGTAAAATCACTAAATGAAACCAACAGCCCAACAAACACAACCAATCAACTCTATAAGCATATTTCCCAGGAACGACGCCAAAAATTGATGTCACTAAAATTACACCTCTCAAAAAGTCTAAAGTGTATATTGAATCAAATATAGACCCCAACAAGGTTAGGGTCGATCCTATAGGGTATAGGTCAAATTTCTACCACGTGTGTCTAAGTTATTAACGAATAAGTAAAAGATGAGGGTTTTGTGAAACAATATATTGATAATAACAATTGTTGATTGTCATATTTGTAAAAATATGAGAAAGACACTAGAACTGTATCCCCCAATAACCTCATAACTCCATTGATTCTTCATACTTTAGGATCACTTATGGTATTCAACATGCAGAATTGAAAGGTTATGGATCATTTAACAGACTAGATTATGCCCCTTGTAGATGACTCTCTCTATGCCCTTACAAAATAGATAAACCTTTTTTCATCTTCTTCGATGGAATATGGAAGGCCCTAACTCCAACTTCTAATTTTTCCCTACAACATCTAGTGAAGAAATTTACAATGAGAGAGGCCCGTTCAACAATAGTTGTCTGAGGTTCTATTCTTCTTTGAAAAATTACATAACATGAATAAAAAAAATTGAAATTATCTATCGTGATTAATGTTTAAAATAATTATCTGGCATAGTCAAAAGTTAGTTAAAGAACTATTGTTTAAGTGGAGCCTCATATACAAAAGCAATAGCTTATATGTCATACAATTAATCTCTCTCATTTAATTAGCTTAAATTTTGGCTGACTTAATTAAATACTTAATTTTATTTTTTGATTTAATTTTAAAAATTGACCACTTAATTTGATTTTTTCTATCTTTCTAAAAATTTTCATTTATTTGATTTTCTCTCTCTTCTTGAATTTTCCACCATCTTCTTCAATTTGTTTCCTTAAAAAGTAGAAACTATTGGTAGGTTTTGTTATATTAACTCTTTGATAGTATTTTTGTGATCTGCCCAAAGATTTATTACATCAAAAAAATATTTCATCAATTTTTTTCTTCCAAATCATTGAAAAAAGGTTTCAGTACGTATACAATGTCTCTCTCTCTCTCTCTCTCTCTAAGTGTAAAGGAAATGTTGTTTGAAATTTTTGCCCTTCATCAGTTTTTGCTTTAGAAAAAATCAATTTTTCACTATTTTCTCCTAATATTTAAGACTTGAAAATTAATTAAATATATTCCTGGTAAAACCTTTCTATTAGAATCCTTGGGGGTTGCATCACTCAGTACAGGACCAGGTCCCTCAAAGTTAATCTCAAGCGATATTGTAGTAAAGCAATTAGGAGGTTCTAGAAATTTAAAGGCAATGCAGGAATGTAAAAACACAAAATTCTTTTGTGGAAACCCAGGAATGGAAAAACGATGGCTTGCCCTCAGAAGCACCAAACAGTCCACTATAACCAACCTCTTGATTATAGACTAGACTGTGAACCTAACTAAAGGTTTCTTTCGCTTGTAACAAGTCTATTATAAACTCATCTTGGTAACTCTACCAAGAATCCTCTCCACTAATTAATCTAATCAGCAACAAGCTTAGACAACTCTACGTAAGCACTCGCTGCTCAAAGAGACAAACACTATTCTTATATATTAAGTAGTTTAGTTCAAATCAAAGCTCACTCAAGAACACTCATTCACTCTTTAAGCATTCTACAAAGATAAGAGCATGAGCGATGCTTGAGCAGTCTTGAAATAGGGTTTTGTTGCCTATCTTTTTAGTTTTTATAATTTACAAAAACCATTTGATGAAGAGGAGTCTCTTACCTTTTATTGCTAAGATGATCAGGGCTAAAAGATCATTGGACTAGTTGTTTAAGTTAGTACAAAATAACACCTGCAAATTTGTTAAACAAGAGGACAAAACTATGCAGATAACGCATGCTAGCTATAATGTACCTTGCACATCCAGGGATCTGGTCCCTTGCAGTTCAACTGCTCATTAGAAAACTACATATAGCAACTTTCTCCTTTTTTATGATGACAAACCAAACCATACAGTTTGAGCATTAGTGTATATTCATCACATTTAATCAGCGTGATTACCACCTAAAAATAAATGTTCTTCCTATCATCATATTTTATCCATCATGCAACCCAGGAACCTGGTCCCTTGTTGTCATCTTGTAGCAAAAACTTCGTCCCCCTGTCACTGTGCCTTATCATTTACTTCGCAAATCACTTGCTTCTCTCTATTAGTGTGCACCTTCATTTGGTGCATTTGCACACTTTATTAAAATCTGTCTGATACCTAGTATCTACTATATTAAGGATTCCCCCTTTTGGTATCATTGAAAAGGATTAACAGTAAACCATAAGTAAAAATAAGTTTAAGCTAATTAAATCATGGCCACAGGGTAACACTAACATGCATAATAATTTAAAGTAAAGGAGACAAATGAAGCACACAAGAAAAAATTCATTTATTATCCAATAAGAGTAGTACCAGTACAATGTACCAAAAATTTATAAAACAACTGTTTACAAAGGACACTATAGGAATAGAAACTGAAAACTGACTCAAGAGACTGACACAACAAGATTCAGGTAGAAAGGGGTTTAGGGGAGAATGATTTTAGCAACATATCCATTCTATTAGCTGCAGTATGAGCATGTAGTAATTGTTTGGTGAGAAATTTTAATTCAGCATTAAGTCTTTGGACTTCACAAGTTAACTCTACAATCTTTCCTCTTAGCTTTGCATCCTCAATTGTCAGTTCTTCAGTGGCACCAGGTCCTCTTGAGAACATCTTTTGATTCTGCAGTTTTAGATAAACTATTTCAGTGTCCTTTGCAACTAGTTGAATCCTTAATTCTTCCAATTCCTTGTTCAAATTTTCTTGAGCATCCAAGTTTTTTGATTCTTGGGACACAGTTCCAACCTTTCCTTCAATGCATTTATTCTCCACCAAGGTTGTTAGACTAAATTTTTTTTTGAACTATTCCAGGGGTCCCTTTTGTCCCAATTATTCCATAATGATCAAACACTTTGTTTAGGAAGTGCCCATAAGGCATTCCATGCTTCCTTTCTTTCTCATAGATTACTTTCCTCATATGCTCTATCATGAGAGAAGGTAAGCTTCTCAACTCAAATTTACTCAAACATTCTATTAGGAACTGGTCAACACCAGAGGCAATAGTCCTTATCTCTGATCTTGGTAATAGAACCTTGTTGATGAACTCATATACTAGTTGAAACTCTTTGATTAAAAACTTCTTTTTCATAGCCGTTATTGAAGTCCTACCCACTTTTGAGGCTTCAATTATAAATTCAATGATAGGCTACTACTTCACAACAGATTTTACTCCCGTGATAGGTACATCTATGTATGACCTAAAAAGTTGATAAAATGTGTGAAATTTGTGATTTTGTGGGATTTGACTATTTTACTCCTTTTTGTAGTTGCATTATGGTATTTATGAAGTGTGGAGTAATTGGTATTCGATGCATTTTGGTATTATACATGCGATATTATGATTCTTGATGGCTTCGAGAGCCTTATTTTAGACTTATGGGGATATTTTTTGATCCGTGCGATGGATGGTTGAACGGAATGCTCCAGCAGATCTAAAATATTAGTTTTAGGCTAGTTAGACCTTTGTTTTGGGTCTCGGTGCACCTGAGCTCATTTCGACCTATTGATCGAAAAGTTGGAAAATTGGAAATATGGGTGTGAGCCCCACATTTGGTCGAAACAACCTCGGATAGAAAATCTGACTTCTTCAGCAGATTTGAAATGTTGATTTTAGGGTGGTAAGATATTTGGCGTGATTTTACGACTTTTAAATCTCACTTCGACCCCTCGATTCGAAAAAATTATGATTTCGGATTTTGGGGGTCAATTTTGTAAAAACGATAATTTTTCAAAAATCAGATATATCCATTAAGTTTGGAGCATTGAATTTAGTGTCATTACATAGTTCATTTGCATATATCAAACTCCGAATGAATCTCGGGCATCCCGTCGAAGTCCGAATTGGACTTTAAAAATAGCTTTTGTGCAGATTTTTATGCAATATATATAGTAGTTTTGGGCCCTTTTTGCTCATTTTTCATCTTGCCTCGTGGGAGTTAAACCCTAAAAAGTGTGAGAGATTAAAAGTGAAGTTTGTGGGAGCTTGTAAAGCTATATTAACACCTATTTCTTGATTCTATTACGAATTTAAGGTGAAATTTCATCATTTTCTACTTTAATTCCTTGATTAATTTTTTAAAACACCAAAAATCTTAGGGCTTGATTTTAAACTCCAATTTTACCCTTTTCACTGGCATAATATTTTTATCTTATAATTACTAGTTTTTAATCAATTTAACCTTCAAAAAAGCTCTGATTCTTGGTTTTAACCCGGATTTCAAAGATTTTGCCCGGTAAAACTTTAAAATGGTTTTTGTTCAATTGGATCCTCCCTTTTTACTCGATTTGACTTGGTTTTTCAACTTTAGATTCCTAAAATTATGGGTAACATGTTTTTGAAGTAAAGATTTGATTTTGCCCTTCTTTTTTAAAAATTCATTTCGGGGGTCCGTTTTGACCCCAAACCAAAAGTAGTCAATATGGGTGTCATTGATTTTATTTTGATGCGTCAATTCCATATTTATTATTTTTAGTGGAGTTTGAGATTGTTTGTGAAAATAAAGGTCGTGGGTTCAGAGTGTAGTGGATCGGTTTCAACTTTTGAGGTAGGTTATGGCTTAACTCTTTCAGACTATGTCGGGAAGTAAATGATGATACAAAATGCATATTAAGGATGAAAACTAATCATTAAAAATGGTTATTTATGTGTTGTGGCAGTGGTGGGGCCTATATGTGATGTAATTATCAAAATTGAGTTATTATGTGATATGTCTGACCGTGTGGGGTCCTATGTGATATTGATAGCCTTGAATACATGTGAATAATTGTATTGTATTATTAAGATGCTTAATATGGTACCATTGGTATATTGTGATTATATTCATACTTTATTGGCATATGAGACATGTGGAAATTTGTGAATGACACTGAAATAATAAGTAGATATTGGCTCACATGGTACTGGAAATATATCATTGTGGTTGGTTTTGGAAATGTATCATGTGGTTGGTTGTGAAAATATATCTTGTGGTTGGTTGTGGAAATATATCATGTGGTTGGTTATGAAAATACTCACTGTAAACGGTCATGAGCATTGCTTCCTCATATCATACCCATTCATAAAACATTGGTACCACCGTGGAAACACTTGAGTAACACTAGCAACACCTTTTTAAAAACCCTTCCGAGGGATGTGCCGGAGAGAAGATATTGTAACACCTTATAAAACCCTCTCTGAGAGATGTACCAAAAAATATATATAAGATATGTGGATTGTATACGGGTTGACGAACCCCCATGGGTCCTATATTGGGAAGCTTTAGCTCCGTAGATGTATACGCTGATTGTGCAATGATCGCAGAAGTTGTACGACGACCTCGTGTATCATCACCATCATATACATTGCACTTACTTTATTGTGTTATATTTTGGTTTATTTCCTTATTGATTTATCATCTATGCATTTATTGTATCTTTCTTTACTTGTATTTGATGATCTTGTATATACATGTTCTCCCTTGTTCTACTTATATGTGATATAATGCATACTTGTGTTCTATCTTGGTGTGATGTTATAATATATGTGATACATTAGAACTGTTAGTGCAAGCGGTGTGGCCTACTATTGTGGGACATTTTCTGATTGCAGGTGACATGCCCTTAGTGTATATTTTGTATGTTTTATTTACTACTTTGCTTGGTCAGCCTATGATAACTACTGAGTACAAGTGGACCGTACTCATGCCTACTGCGCCCTTTTGGTGCAGGTCCTAGCCTGAGTGCGCCTCAACTTTCTTGACTCGAGTGATTGTTGGATCTTCTAAGTTAGCGGTTGGACATTCACGCATTCGGAGTTCACTTTTATCTTTCTTTATTAGTTAGTCTTTATTAGTGTTCAAAGATGGATATTTTTCTTTGTGGTTATTTTTCTGATGTATTTGACTCCAGGATTGTATTAGTAGTTATTATATTGTTGACACCAATTTTTGGGAGTTATGGTTTCATATGTTGATTTCATTCTTTCTACTTTTATTATATCTATGTGGTTTGGCTTTGTTCTAAAAGCCTTACCTTGGGGGCATTTCAGTCTTTTTCTCATTTTGCATTAGCTTGGGTGATAGTCTTACTTGCCAAGATTTGTCGCTATAAGTGCCATCATGACCCTTGTATTTTTAGGTCATGACAAATTAGTATCAGAGAAACTAGACTTCATTGGCCTCAACGGTGTAAGAATGAGATGTCTAATAGAGTCTCACAGATTGGTACGTAGACATCCGTATCTATCTTTGAGTGGCTATAGGACATCTTCAGAAAACTTACCCATTTTATTTTTTATCATGCAAAGTTCTTTCAGACCTTATATTCTGGGTTTTATTTCAATCTTTCTATGCGAATGGTGTTGCTTATACAGCCTATTAGTTGAGAGATATTGCTAGAGTGTGGAGAAGGTCGCTTGTAATTTGTAGACCCCATGATTCTCACGAGATAACTTGGGATCAATTTTGCCAAGGCTTTCTAAGAGAGATTTATTCCTTTTAGTTTGAGAGATCGTATGCGTGATGTGCTTGATCATTTAGAGCAGGACTCCATAACACTTGCTGAGTATGAGGCATACTTCCATTCCTTGTCCAGATATTCCTATGATAGCATTTTTACTGAGTCTGAGAAGATTTGAAAGTTTATGAAGGGTTTGGATGTCTTCTTTCAGTTGGCTACATCTCAGATGGTTGTGTTTGGATTTTTTTAGAGTATTATGGATCATGCTAAGATGACAGAGGGTATTCTTAGTGCATCTCAGAGAGGTGCCAAGAAGGCACGATGTTTGGTGAGTATAGGAGTTAGGCCTCTCGAGGTAGAGATTTTAGAGGTTCTTGTAGATACCATGGTAGGCTAGTACAGGCAATTTTATAGAGTTCAGGTGGTGGACCTTCTAGTTCAGCAGTTCAGGGTGGTCGTTTAGGCCCAGTTATACCTTCTCCTATTGAGACTGGTTGTAAAGGTTGTCATGTGTATGATGAGATTGGTTATGTGGCCAGGGACTATCCCCGCTGGGTGATTTGAGCTACTATTATTTCATCTGTGAGGGGTAAAGGGTTCTACCAGAGGTAAGAAAGGCAGAGGTAGTGGATCTCGTGGGGGCGAATGTGGGGCCACTCAGGTAGTTGGTGGTCTTGGGGCTACCCAGAAAGCTGGTGGTCATGGTCAGTGTTATGTTATACCATCCAAACTCGAGGCAGAGAATTCTGATGCTGTGATTATAGGTATCATCCCCATTTGTTTTATACCTACCTCTGTATTATTTGATCTCGAGTCAACTTTCTCTTATGTGTCTGTGTATTTTTCTTTGGGTTTTGATTCTGTTAGTAAGCCTCTTACCATGCCTATTCATGTATCTATCCCAATAGGGATTTCTTTAGTAGTGGATTAGGTGCACCGATCTTGTGTTGTGACTTTTGCCGAAGTTAAGACTTTGGTAGACTTGTTTGTGTTAGCATGGTCGATTTTGATGTTATTTTGGGCATGGATTGGTTGGCTCCTTATATGTTATCTTAGATTATTTTTCTAAGATTGTGACTTTATCTTCACTGGGTATGCCAAGGATATCTTAGAAGGGTACACTTCATTCAGGTCCTAAGAGGATTGTATCTTTTGTCCAGGCTCATAAATTGGTTGAGAGGGACTATTTATTTTACTTGGCTCATATTCTAACAATAGTATTGTATCTCCTCTTTCCTTGGATTTTGTCTGTGTTGTCTGTGAGTTTATGGATGTTTCCCTATGGACATGCCTGGTATGCCTGTGAATTAAGATATTAATTTTGCTATTGATATTGAATCGGGCACCAAGCCCATTTTTATTTCTCCTATTAGGGTGACCCCAGCAGAGTTAAATAAATTGAAGGATCAGTTGTAGGAGTTGTTGGATAAAGGATTTATCCTACCTAGGGTTTCGCCTTGGGGAGCACCTATCTTGTTTGTGAAAAAAAATGGGTCTATGCAGATGTGGATTGATTAACAACAGTTGAATAAGGTAACGATAAATAATAAGTGTCATTTTTCTCACATTGATGATTTATTTGATCAACTTCAGGGTGCAACGATGTTTTGAAAGATTAATTTGAGGTCTGGTTATCACCAGTTAAGGATTAGAGCTTTGGATTCCAAATATAGCTTTTCAAAATCGATGTGGTCATTATGATTTCTTGGTCATGTCCTTTTGGTTGACCAATACCCCTGCCCGTTCATAGGGTTGATGAACCAGGTGTTTCTATTATATCTTGACTCCTTTATTATTGTATTAATAGATGATATCTTGGTTTATTCCAAGAATAAGGTTAAGCATGAGGAACATTTTTCGGATTGTGCTTCAGATATTGTGGGATAAGAAGTTGTATGCTAAGTTCTCTAAGTGAGATTTTTGGTTGGAGTTCATTTCTTTCTTGGGTCATGTGGTGACTAAGGAAGGTATTATGGTTGATCCAACCAAGGTTACAATGGTTCGTAATTGGGTTAGACCTACTTTGCCCACCAAGATTCAGAGTTTTGTTGGCTTGGTTAGTTATTATTGGTGTTTTGTTGAGGGTTTTTCATCCATTTTAGCTCCATTGACCAAGTTGACTCAGAAGAAGATTTCTTTTTAGTGGTTCAATGTTTGTAAGGTGAGATCTCAAAAGCTCAAGGATTTTTTGACTTCAGCTCCTATCTTGACTTTGCCTAAGGAGGGCATGGTTTTTACCGTCTTTTGTGATGCTTCAGGTGTTAGGTTTGGTGTTGTGTTGATGTAGGAGGTTAAGATTATTGTGTATGCATCTCGTCAGTTGAAGCCTCAGAGAAATTATCCTATGCATGATTTGGAGTTGTGTGCAGTTGTGTGTTTCTTGAAGTTATGGAGGCACTACTTGTATAGAGTTAGTTGTGAGATCTTCTCAAATTACCGTAATCTTCAATACTTCTTTACCTAGCGAGATCTTAAGATGAGGCAGCGCCATTGGCTTGAGTTGCTTAAGGATTATGACTTGACTATTATCTACCATCCGGGAAAGGATAATATGGTTGCGGATTCCTTGAGCCGAAAGTCGACTAGCATGGATAGTTTGGCGCATCTTTTGACCCAGGAGAGGCCTTGGCCTTAGAGGTTCAGTCTTTAGCTAAACAGATAGAAGGACTTGATATTTCGACACCTGGGCATGTTTTGACATTTGTGGAGGCTAGATCTTTTTTATGAGAAGATTTGAGCTCATCAATTTGACGATGTTAGATTAAGGTTGATTCAAGATGAGGTGTTGAGTGGGGAGGCTAAGGAAGCCTCACTTAATTCAGATGGAGTTTTGTGGATTGGAGGACGAGTTTGTATGCCGAGAGTGGGTGACTGGATTTGATTGATCTTGGAAAAGGCCCATTGTTCCAGATATTCTATCTATCCAGGTGTGACTAAGATGTATCAGGATTTGAGGTAGCACTACTGGTGGGGTCATATGAGGCTAGATATGGCAGATTTTGTAGCTTGTTTCCTATGTTGTTAGCAGGTTAAGGTCAAGCATATGAGACCTGTTGGATTTCTTCAGAGGTTACCCATTCCCGAGTGGAAATGGGAATAGATCACCATGGAATTCATGACTGGTTTGCCTCATACATCTCATGTTTCTGACAATGTTTGGGTCATTGTGGATCGATTGACCAAGTCAACTCATTTTATTCTAGTTCAAGTCTCATTTAGTGTCGAGCGGTTGGCCCGTATCGTGAGATTGTACGTCTGTATGGTAATGCCGATATCTATTATTTCAGATCGAGATTCTATATTCATATCTCACTTTTGGGAGACTTTTCAGAATGAGTTGGGTACTCAGGTTGATCTTAGCATGGCATTTTACCCCAGACTGATGGTCAGTGAGAGTGGACTATTCAGGTTTTGGAGGATATGCTTCGCGCATGCGTGATAGATTTTGGTGGCCAGTAGGAGCAATATTTGGCTTTAGCAGAGTTTGCATTTAATAATAGATACCATTCTAGTATTGACATAGCTCCTTTTGAGGCTTTGTATGGTAGGCGTTGTCGCTCCCCAGTGGGTTGGTTTGACATTTAACAGGTGATGCCTCGAGGTACGAACTTGCTTCGTGAGTCTTTGGATATAGTTCAGGTAATTCAGGATAGACTTAGAGTGCCTTAGAGTAGGCAGAAGTTCTAGGTTGATCGTAGACTTCGTTCCTTGAGATTTGGTGTTGGTGATCGTGTTTCCCTTCGAGTTTCACCCATGAAGGGTGTAATGAGGATTGGGAAGAGGGGAAATCTTAGCCCTAGGTATATCAGCCCATTTGAGGTTCTTCGGACTATTGGTTATGTGGCTTATAAGTTGGCCTTGCCCCTTAATCTATCAGCGGTTCATCTAGTTTTACATGTTTCTTTGCTTTGCCATTACATTCTAAATGAGTATCATGTTATTTGTTGTGAGTCAAATCAGTTAGATGAGTGATTGTCCTTTGTTGAGGAGCCGGTCTCCATTTTGGTTAGGGAAGTTACGGTTGTGCTCTAGAGTTATCCTTGTGATTAAGGTCCAGTGGCGACATCGATCTATAGATGAGGTTACTTGGGAGGTCGAGTCAGATATGCATAGTTCTTATCCTCAGCTCTTTATTGATTCAGGTATTTCTTTGCCTTATTTCGAGGGCGAACTAGATTTTTAGTGGTGGAGATATAACGATCTAAAAATTTGATAAAATATGTGAAATTTGTGATTTGATTATTTTACCCCTCCCCTTAGTTGTATTATGGTATTTATGCAGTGTGGGAGTAATTGGCA
Organism: Capsicum annuum; assembly: GCF_002878395.1. Lineage (NCBI taxonomy): Eukaryota > Viridiplantae > Streptophyta > Magnoliopsida > Solanales > Solanaceae > Capsicum > Capsicum annuum. The sequence goes on along the minus strand of NC_061120.1, from coordinate 8,176,473 downwards.
TGATTTTTGATGCATTTTGATACCATTTATGTGATATTGTGTTTTTTTGGCTTCGAGAGCCTTATTTTAGACTTATGGGCATGTCTTTTGATCCGTGTGAAGGATGACTGAACGAACTGTGCCAGCAGCTTTGAAATATCAATTTTAGGCTAGGTCGACCTTTGGTTCAGGTCTTGGTACACCCGAGCTCATTTTGACCTATTGGTCGGAAAGTTGGAAAATTAAAAATATGAGTGTGGGACCCACATTTGCTCGAAACAACCTTGGATAGAAAATCCGACTTCTCCAGCAGATTCAAAATATCAATTTAGGTTGGTAAGATATTTGGTGTGATTTTACTGCTTTTAAATCTCATTTCGACTCTCGGTTTGAAAAATTATGATTCCATATTTTGGGGGATTAACTTTGTAAAAATGATATTTTTTTTCAAAAATCTGATATCTCCATTGAGTCCGGAGCATCGAATTTAGTGTGGTTACATAGTTCGTTTGCATATATCGGACTCCGACCGAATCCCAGACAACCCATCGAAGTTCGGATTGGACTTTAAAAATAAAACAGCTTTTGTGCTGATTTTTCTGCAATACATATAGCAGTTTCGGTCCTTTTTTGCTCATTTTTCATCTTGCCTCTAGGGAGCTAAACCCTAAAATAGTGTGGGAGCTTAAAAGTGAAGTTCGTGGGAGCTTGGAATGCTAGATTAACACCTATTTCTTGATTCTATTACGGATTTAAGGTGAGATTTCATCATTTTCTACATTAATTCCTTGATTAATTTCTCAAAACTCCAAAAATCTTAGGGCTTGATTTTAATTCAATCTATTCACTTGAATAATATTTTTATCTCATAATTACTAGTTTTTCATCAATTTAACCTTCAAAACAACTCTGATTCTTCATTTTAACCCGGATCTCAAAGAATTTATCAGGTAAAGCTAAAAATGACTTTTCTTTAATTTGAACCTTGTTTTTAACTTGATTTGACTTGGGTTTTCAACTGTAGATTCCTAAAAATATGAGAAATAATTTTTGAAGTAAAGTTTTGATTTTGCCCTTCTTTTTTTGAAAATCCATTCTGGGTGTTCGTTTTGTCCCCAAATTAAAAGTAGTCAATATGGGTGTCGTTGATTTTATTTTGATGAGTAGATTCTATTTTTTTTAATAAAGTTCGGGATTGTTCGTGAAAAGTAAGGCCATTGTTTCGAAGTTTAACGAAACAGTTTCGGCTTTCTAGGTAGGTTATGGCTTAACTTTTTCAGAATGTGCTGGGTAGTAAATGAAGATACAAGATTAAGGGTGGGAACTAACCATGAAAAATGATTCTGCATGTTTTGTGCCCGTGTGGGGGGCTATATGTGATGTAATTATTGAAATTGAATTATTATGTGATATGTGTGACCGTGTGGGGTCCTATGTGATATTGATAGCCTTGAATACATGTGAATATTTGTATTGTATTGTTAAGATGCTTAATATGGTACCATTGGTATATTGTGATTATATTCATTACCATTGGTATATTGTGATTATATTCATACTTTATTGGCATATGAGACATGTGAAAATTCGTGAATGAAATTGAAATAATGAGTGGATATTGGCTCACGTGGTTGTGGAAATATATCATTGTGGTTGGTTGTGGAAATGTATCATGTGGTTGGTTGTGGAAATATATCATATAGTTGGTTGTGGAAATATATCATGTGGTTGATTATGAAAACATTCATTGTGAATTGTCATGAACATTGCATCCTCATATCATACTCATTCGTGAAATATTGGTACCACCATGGCAACACTTGAGTAACAATGGCAACACCTTTATAAAATTGATGCAGCTCGGACTAGGGCTTTGTCGTAATGGGCATCCCAAGTCCACCTAGGATCGGGGACCACCCCCTTAACCCAATTCAATTACCTTATATAGCCTTAGATGAGCTGAATTTCTAACATATAACAAGATAGTGTTATTGTTCACATCAAGACTCTGAGATAGGATCACGATCGTAACCGATCCAACTGAGTCTAACCGTACCAAATCAACCATCCATACCATACCAAAGGGAATATCAAAAATAATATGATAATCAAACCCAAAATATAATACGATAGAACAACCAAAAATCTCATCCAAAGGTGTTAGCCTCAACATCCATCTCGATGCCAAGGCCAACACTAATACCGATACTGCCCATACCAAACCCTAGAAGTATCAAAAAGCCTCTATCCAAAAGAATACGAATATCTAGTTGGGAAATGACCTTAATCATGGCCAAAATCAATACACAGAAAGAAAGTAAAATATCTAAGAATGTCCAACATGAAATGATGCCTTCCGAAAGGATGGAGGCTCACCACTTCAGTCTAATAAGCTGTCCCCGCATCAAGTACTATGAAGGAGGAGTCGAATGTCTGATTCCTACATAGCGTGGGTATACAGCCGCCAGTAGATAAGTTAATGGGTGAACATTAGCATGAATCTCAGGATAAGGATAAAGTAATGCTAGTTATCAAAATCAAGTGAAAATCATCCAATGCACACAACCATACATATATATAAGTGTTGGGAAAAGGGACCGAGTTTATCATACCATTTAAAAGCTTAACCTAGGTCGTGTAGCATAGCCATCCTTCCATCCACGATCCATATGGGTTCAGCCCCACCTGCTGAAAGGGTCCCAATGCATGTAGCTGCACGACCAGGCAATAACCCTGGTATGACTAGTACATCCCTCCAATATAAACTTGACACTCGCACGTGACCATCAAAGACCCCTCATATCGGCAAATATGAGTTTCGGGTTTTGATCCCCCCGAGATAGCGACCTTCCATGGCTTAGTGTACACTTTTCACCACTAATTCCTAATTAAAACAAAGGCCAAACAATCTAATTATCCATTTATATTTAATAAACTAGTAGTATCGTCATACCACCATATTTGCAAGCATTATCCTTAGCCAAACCGTATACATTAAAGGGGCTAATGGTGCCTTTTCCGTTTACCATATTAACCACTTGGGAGACTACCATGTTCTCAACAACCATAAATAATTAGCCTTTAACCTTTGCAAACCAATTATAGTTTCATGCATAATCCAAAAACAAGCAAGAGTTCTATTTAAAAGAGTCAATGCAATGAACATATCTTTATAAGCATTTAATCAAACAACATGGGGGCAAAACATAACCAAAACCAAATTCCATTACCATTCAATTTCATCATCAAAAACCATCATTAATGCATAGAAATCATAATTAAAACCATAAGAAATCATAACCAAGCCTTTAACATCAAAGCCCCCAAATCAATAGTTGAAAACCAAAACCATGCAAGAGTAAAACCCTGAAATCAATGATATGACCATGCATTTATTTGAAATCACAAGTAGAGAAGAGAATCATGCCTTAAACAAGAAGATTGACAGAATAATTCACCAAGACAAGCCCCATACAAATCCCTTAATTGAAACCCTAGCTCTTTTCCCCAAAAGCTCTCAAGAGAATTATGATATGTTTTGGAAGAGACTCTAATTGTTTAAGAGTAAAATAATATGGTAAATAACCTCCTAAGTGTATTAGAAGTCGTGGGTCCTTATTAGGGTAAGTAGGAAAATATCCAGAATATCCCCACATAAATCCCATAAAAACCCGATCCAGGGTCACAACTGACCTCCTTACGAGTTGTAACCTAGCTTACGATTGACACCCACCCAATCTTAACCAAACCTCAACCATGGATCACACACTATCTAGTATATGAATCATCCAACCTATCCGTAACCTCATCATACGATCTATACCCATGATCCGTATCCCTGGAAAAATATAACACCAGGAATATCAAACACTGTCTACCTTACGAGTCACCTATATGACTCATACCCATGCCTTTTGACTCATTCCCTCAAGTTATATCCATTCTAGTGTCCAAGACCATCCCACCAACTAACACTAGTAAGCTTACAACAGGACTTCACCACTCGTACCTCAGCTTACGGCTCGTACTATGAGTCGTAATAGGTCCAAAAAATAAGATTCAAGGACATTTTCTAAGGGTCCATACCTAGGATGCTTCAGTATCCCCCACTAGGAATATTCATCCCTGAATGCCGGACAATGTAGGGGTAGCCACACATAGAGTCATTTACATTATCAAACATCCCTTTTAACAAAGTTTGAAAACAAATAGGCAATGATATTAATCTTTCCTTTAACAAAATTAGAAAATAAAGATGTGTTCAAGAACACATACCTTCCGCACAAACTCTAGGAGCAGAAAACAAGAGTAGATACTTTGACTTTATGTCCTCTTCCACTTCCCACGTGGCCTCTTCCACCTTGAGTTCTGCCATAGAACCTTAACCAAAGCCACATCCTTGGTTCGCATCCGACGAACTTGCCTATCCAATATCTCAACTGGGACTTATTCATAAGACAGAGAATTCAAGATATTCAACCCTTCCAAAGTAACAATCGAAGACGGATCACCAACGCACTTCCTCAGCATAGGAACATGAAATACCGAATAAACTAAACTCAAGGTACATGGCAACTTCAACTTATATGCAACATTGACCGTTCTCCATAAAATCTCATAAGGACCAATGTACTGAGGATTGAGCTTTCCCTTTTTGCCAAACCACACTACTTCCTTAATAGGAGACATATGAACACCTTATCCCCAACCTCAAACTCCAAGTCTCTATGCCTAACATCTGCATAGGAATTTTGAAGACTCTGGGCAGCCTTTAGCCTATCTCGAATGACCTTCACCTTTTCCATACCTTGACAAACCAAATCCAGACCAAATAAATCAGCCTCGCTGAGCTCAAACCAACCAATAGGATATTTATACCTCATATTATACAATACCTCAAAAGGAGCCATACCAATACTCTTGTGATAGCTATTATTGTAAGCAAACTCTACCAAAGGTTGAAGCTCCACCCAACTACCACCATAATCAATCACACAAGCTTAAAGCATATCTTCCAATGTCTGGATAGTTCTTTCCTCCTGCCAATCTAACTGCGGGTGGAAAGCTGCACTCAGACTCACCTTAGTCCCCAACCCTTTCTAGAAAGAATGCTAGAAGTGGGACGTAAACTATGTACCATAATCGTAAATAATCAAAACAATCACCACATACAGTTTCACAATCTCTTGAAGATAAAGCTTCGCATAATCCTCCACCGAAAAGCTATTTTGTATAGGCAAGAAATGTGTAAACTTTGTTATCCTATCCATAATGACCCAATTGAATCAAATTGGTTCTGAAATCAAGGAAGACCGATAACAAAATCCAGATTGATATCCCCCACCTCCATTTAGGCAACTTAATCTCTTGATACAACCCACCAGGCCTCATGTGTTTAAGCTTAACTTGTTGACACACCATGCACTTGGACACGAAATCAACCACATCCTGCTATATGCCACTCCAGCAATAGATCTCCTTGATATCATGGTACATCTTAGTAGAACCAAGATGAACAACATAGCGTGACTCGTACGCCTTAGCCAAGATCCTTTGACGCAAATTATCTACATCAGGAACACACAACCTGCCTTGGTACCGCAAAGTACCATTGCCATAAATCTCAAAATTCGCCACCTTTCATCCACCAACACTATTTTTTATTTTCATCAAGGCGGAATCCAACACTTGCTTCTCTTTAATCTCCGCACCAAAAGACGATCTAACCACTTCTTGCACTACTACACCACCATCCTTGGAGTTTAAGAGACGGACATAAGATTTGCCAAACAGTGAATATCCTTCACCAATTCCCACTTTTCTTTTTCTATATGAGCCAGATTACCCATGTATAACCTGCTAATAGCATCAGCAACTACGTTAGCTTCACTTAGGTGGTAGTGAAGACTCATATCATAGTCCTTGAGAAGCTCAAGCCATTTCCTCTGCCTAAGATTAAGCTCTTTATGTGAGAACACATACTGCAAACTCTTAGGATCAGAAAAGATATCTATGTGGACCCCATAAAAATAATGCCGCCATATCTTCAAAGCAAATACAACAGCCAACGGCTCCAAATCATGAGTAGGATAGTTCCTCTCATGCACCTTCAACTGCTTGAAAGCATAGGTTATTACCTTCCCATGCTACATCAAGACGCAACCAAGACCAACTCGAGATGCATCATAATAAACCACAAACCCCATGGGGAAACCCTTTGTATAGAAAATCCTTAATTTGATCCTTTAGTTTCCTTAACTCAGTTAAAGCCATTTTATATGGACGAATAGAAATTGGACGAGTGTTCGGAAGCAAATCAATACCAAACTCTATTTCCCTATCTGGAGGAACACCTGGAAAATTATTTGAAAAGACCTCTAGAAACTTATTAACCACAGGGACTGATGATAAAGAAGGACTTCCGAATTAGAATCTTTAACCCAGACCATGTAATAAAAACAACTATTAGAGATTAACCTCCGAGCTTTAAGATAAGAAATAAACTTCCCCATAGGCGCTAAGGAACAATCTTCCCATTCAATTTCTGGCTCATCAGGGAACCTAAAGATGACCATACAGGTTCGGCAATCTAAATTTTCATACCAAGAATGCAACAAATCCATACTAAGATTAAATCAAAATCTACTACCCAACTCAAATAGATCCCCCAAATCTGCCTACCACTCACAGATACAACACACCCCTTATAGACCTATTCAGCAATGACCGGATCTTCTATCGGGGTAGAAATAGAAAATGGATTTGAAATAATTTCCAAATCAAAATCAAAAGACACAGCTATACAAGGAGTCATATAGGAAAGGGTAGACCCTAGATCAAGCAAAAAATGCACGTCATGAGAGAAAAGTTGTAACATACCAGTAAAAATATTAGGTGATGCCTTAGATTCCTAATCAGACACCCAAGAATACAACATGTTCTGACCAACACTGGAACTAGGAGTAGTAATAGAAGCATAGTTACACCATCGGGTATAGGTACAAAAGATAAAGCCACCAGAATCTTATTCTCCCCCGTATCAACCTTGTTAAATGGTAAATCCTTGAGCAGATGACCTACTTAGCCATAATTGAAGCACTTATACCTATCTTCCTCACAGAAACCCCGATGAGGATGACCGCAAAACTAATAAGGAGTTTATAAAGAAATAGACTAACATCTGCTTACCTGAGACTAGGCTCCCTGCATTTGAAAATTGTCACTACCATGATGACGCCTATCACCTAACTGTTGGGGGTAAGGAACACTGGCAGTAGAGAAGGAACCAGAACTCCCCCACTTCTTTGTTTACCATTTTTTACCATCTCTACTACCTTGAGACTACACACCTTCCTGGTCAAAAAACCTACCCTACTTACCCTGCCTATCTCCATATTCTGATTGCTTTCTCTTCTCATCCTCAACCTGTTGTATATGCACAGTCAGCCTCGATATGTCTATATCCCTTATGAGAAAAGTAGTCTTGCTCTTCAAAATTAGATCTTTGTTCATCCCAGAAGTGAACTTTCTCATTCTCTACCTTATATCAGCCATCAAGTCAGTAGCATACCTCGACAACCGATAGAAGTTCAAAACATACTCTTTTACAGATATTCTCTCTTACTTGAGGTTCACAAACTCCTCCTCTTAGCTTTCCTTGTCTCTTGAGGAAAGAATCATTCTATGAAGGCATAGAAAAAGGCCTCTTATAAACCATCCTATTCTACATCACCCTTATTTCTTTCCTACTCTTCATACCACAAATAAGTGACCTCTTTGAGCTGATAAGCTGCAAAGTTTACTCCTTCCACATTAGTAGCCCTTATTACCCAAAAGATTTTCTCTATCTCATTATGAAAGCCCTATAGGTCTTTCTCTACCTTCACTTCCATAAAATTTAAAGGACCCATCTTGATAAACTGTCCAAGCCTAGTGACATCAATTGATACAACGTTAGCCCTACCTCACTCAACCTGAGCAGTAGCCAGTAAGGAATAGCATGCATAGACTGATGAAACTCTGCATTCTTCATATTACCTAGAGGGACCTGGGGAGCAGTGGGAGGAATAGGAAAAACTCCAGTACAATTAGGAATAGGACTATAAGATCGAAGATGTACTCTAGATGTAGGAGGTACCTCTTCATCATCATCTCCAGATAAGATGGAATAATTTCCTTATGTTCTAGATCTAGGAGGCATGATCTAAAAGATGAACAAAATAGGATTGGAGAAGATTCCAGGATTGAGAAGTCAAGCTTGAAGAAAGAATATCAAGAAAGTAAAACATTCCTAAATGTCTTGCAACCAATCCTTTATGAGTATGGGAAGTTACACACCCCTAAAAGAGACTCTACTTGACACGGCTTTATGGATTTCCAATTGACCATGAACCTAGGCTCTGATAATAACTTGACGCATCCTGAATTGAGGCTTTATTGTAATAGGCATCCCAAGTCCACCTAGGACCTAGGACCACCTTTTTAACCTAACCCAACCACCTTATACAGCCTCAGATGAGCTTAATTTTGAACATATAATAAGATAGTATTATTGTTGACATCAAGACTCTAGGATAGGATCACGACCATGATCGACCCAACCGAGTCTAACCATACCAAACCAACCATCTATGCCATACCGAAGGGAATATCAAAACATAATATGATAATCAAACCCAAAATGTAATACAATGGAACAACCAACAATCTCGTCAAAGGGTGTATGCCCCAAAATCCATCTCGATGCCAAGCCTAACACCAACACCGATCCCGTCCATACCCACCCTCAGAAGTACCATAATTCTCTATCTAAAAAAATATGAATATCTAGTTGGGACATGCCCCTAACCATGGCCAAAACCAATATCCAGAAAGAAAGTAAAATATCTAAAAAGGTCCAACATGGAATGATGCCTTCCAAAAGGATGAAAGCTCACCACTTTAGTCCAATAAGCAGTACCCAAATCAAGTATTATGAAGAAGGAGTCAAACATCTGGTTCCTACATAGTTTGGGTATACAACCTCCAGTAAATGGGTTAGTGGGTGAACACTAGCATGAATCTCAAGATAAGGATAAAGTAATGCCAGTTATCAAAACAAAGTGAAAACTATATAATTCACACAACCATACATATATATAAGTTCTGGGAAAAGGGACAGGCTTTATCATGCCATTTAAAACCTTAACCTAGGTTATGTAACTTATCCGTCCTTCCACCCATGGGCCATATGGGTTTAGCTTTCCCTGCTGAAAGGGTCCCAGTACATCTAGCCGCAGATAGGGCAATAACCCTGGGATGACTAGTACATCCCTCCAATATAAACTTGACACTCACACGTGTCCATTAAAGACCCCTTATATCGGCAAATATGAGTTTTGGGTTTTGATCCCCCCCCCCCCCCCCTCGAGATAGCCACCTTCCATGGCTTAGCTTACACTTTCCGCCATTAATGCCCAGTTAAAACAAAGTCCAAACAATCCAATTATCCATTTATAAACCAAGGATATTTGATAAACTAGTAGTATTGTCATACCACCACACTTGCAAGCATCATCCTTAGCCAAACCATTTAGATTAAGGAGACGCTCGGTGCCCTTTCCATTTACATATTAACCATTTGGGAGACTACCATGTTCTCCACAAGCATAAAAAATTAGTTTTTAACCTTTGTAAACCATTTAAACCCATTATAGTTTCATGCATAATCCAAAATAAGCAAGATTTCCATTTAAAAGAGTCAATGCAATAAACATATCTTTATAAGCATTTAATCAAACAACTTGGGGGCATTACATAACCAAAACCGAATTCCATTACCATTAAACCATTACCATTCAATTTCATCATCCCAAACCATCATTAATACATAGAAAGCATAATTAAAACCATAAGAAATCATAACCAAGCCTTTAACATCAAAACCCCCAAATCAATAGTTAAAAACCAAAACCATGCAAGAGTAAAACCATGAAATCAACCATATAACCATGCTTTTAATTGAAATCACAAGTAGGAAAGAGAATCATGACTTCAAGCAAGAATATTTACGGAAGAATTCACCAGGACAAGCCCCAAAGAAATCCCTTAATTGAAACCCTAGCTCTTTACCCCAAAAGCTCTTGAGAGAATTATGATATATTTTGGAAGAGATTCTAATTTTTTAAGAATAAAATAATAGGGTAAATAACCTCCTAAGTGTATTAGAAGTTGTGGGTCCTTATTAGGATAAGTAGGGAAATGTCCAGAATAACCCCACTTAAATCTCATAAAAACCAGTTATAGGGTCACAACTGACCTCCTTACGAGTTGTAACCTAGCTTACAGTTGACACCCACCCAATCTTAACCAAACATAAACCATAGATCATAAACTGTCTAGTATATGACTCATCCAACCTAGTCGTAACCTCATCATATGATCCATACCCATGATCCGTATCCCTGGAGGAATGTAACACCAGGAATATCAAACACTGTCCACCTTTTGAGTCACCTATATGACTTATACCCATGCCTTACGACTTATAACCTCAATTCATATCTATTTTAGTGTCCAATACCATCCTACCAACTAACACTGGTCAGCTTACGAAAAGACTTCACCACTCGTACCCCAGCTTACGGCTTATACTATGAGTCATAATAGGTCCAAAGAATGAGATTCCAAAAAATTTTCTAAGGGTCCAGACCTAGGATTCTTCAAAAAACCTCTCTGAGGGATGTTCCAAAGAAGAGATATGAGATATGTAGATTGTATACAGGTTAACAAACCCCCAATGGGTCTTACGTTGGGAAACTTTAGCTCCATAGGTGTATACAGGGATTGTACGATAATTCCAGAGGTTGTGCGACAACCTCATGCTTCATCATCATCACCATCATCATCATCATATACATTGCCCTTAATTTATTATGTTATGTCATGTTATATTGGCATATTGATTTGTCATTTATGTATTTGTCGTATCTTTTTTTACTTGTATTTGATGATCTTGTATATATATGTTCTCCCTTGTTCAACTTATATGTGATATAATGCATACTTATATTCTATATTGGTGTGATGTTATAGTATATGTGATACATTAGAACTGTTAGTGCAAGCAGTGTGGGCTACCGTTATGGGACATTTTTTGAGGTGGCATGTCCTTAGTGTATATTTTGTATGCTTTATTTACTAATTTTCTTGGTCGGTCTATGATACCCACTGAGTACAAGTGGACAACACTCATGCCTACTGTGCCCTTTCGGTACAAGTCCTAGCATAAGTGTACCTCAACTTGCTTAACTCAGGCGATTGTTGAAGCTTCTAAGTTAGAGGTTGGACATTCACACGTTCAGAGTTCACTTCTATATTTCTATATTAGTTATGTGTTTATCAGTGTTTGAAGATAGATATTTTTCTCTGTGGTTATTTTTTTGATGTATTTGACTCCGGGATTGTATTAGTAGTTCTTATACTATTGACACCAGGTTTTGGGAGTTATGGCTGCATGTGTTGATTTTATTCTTTCTGTTTTTATTATATCTATATGGTTTGTCTTTGTTCTAAAAGCCTTACCTTGGGGACATTTCTATCTTTTTCCCATTGTGCATCAGTTTGGGTGATAGGCTTACTTGTCAAGGTTTGTTGCGACAAGTCCCATTATGGCCTTGTATTTTTCGGTCATAAAAGTCTAAAATCCTTCTCGGTGTTTCTTTATCTAGATAGATAGACTTTTCTTGCACCTGGGAAAACTCTTTGCTTAATCTCACTGCTTAATCCATCTTCTGAGAAGTCCATGGTATAGTAAAACTCTGTAACTTCATTTTCAAACACCATGGGGGGCTGATTCTTCAAGTAAGTGAATCTAGATACCTCACATACTCCACCAGTTCTACCATCACTGGTTTTTCATAGATTTTTGGATCAAACATTCTCCAGTCAGTATTTTTAGTTTCCAAGACAACATACCTTACTTCTCTAGGAACAACCTTCCTTTCTTCCTCTTTTCTTCTTCTCTATGATTCACTACTTAGCTCTTTCTCTTCATCAGCTTTTCTCTTCGTGGTACTAGGTCCCTTAGACATTTTTTTCCTTTTCACAGCTATGTGCTTTTTTTTGCTTACACCATGACTCCCATACTTTGGATCAGAGGACCTGGTACTCTCATCACCATGAACTTCTAATCTTTTCTTCTTAGACACAATGACAATATCAGTGTAAACGTCCTTATCTTCTCCCACCTTCACTACTTCAATATTTGTCTCCTCTAATATGACAGTTTTCTTGAGTCTTCTTCTTTTGGTAGTAGAAGACTTACTTTTCTTCATAGCATATGCTAGCAGTTTTTGTTAGATCCCTTAGTGGAATACGATCCAATACCTTATACACCAGTGTCTGTTATTTTTCCTTCTTTTACTGTCCTTTAGTCGATATATTTTCTAACTCAGAGGTTGATTGTCCTCATCCTCTTCATCTTCCTTATTTAGAGGTAATATCACCCCTTCATTCATTGTCTCTTCATTCTTTTCTTTTATAGATTGCTCCTTAATACATATAAAGTTTTTGTTTGGATCACTAGCAAGTAGAAGCAGATTCTCAGCACCCAAGTATATGCTGCTAATAGGACCATATCTTTTTATATAAATCTCATCATCACATAGTTGAGTAAAGATGGATTTTGACTCAGAGTTACTAGAGAAACCAAATACTGTCAGATTTTCTGATTTTTTACAACCTACTAACTCTTCAAGGTCATTAGAGGACTCTGGTCATTTTAAAAGATAGGGGAATGTTTGGTCGATAAAGCTTTTGTTCAATTGGAGAGTCGAGGTCTTGATTCAAATCTTCCAAGGCCAACTCAGCAAGAACTTTGATGGATGCAAATTTGTCAACAGAAATTTTTTCACTTAGGGTTTTAGGGATTTCAAAAGTAGGACTGATGGGTAAAGTATTTTGTGACTCTTGAGGATGATTAGTAGATGACTCTTTTATGGGATTTAAAGAGGATGGAATTTTAGCCATTTTGAACTTTAGAGAAAGGAAATATAAGGACCTGTTTAGTTATAGAAAAAGAATAATGTTCTGATTTAATTAAGAAGAGAATAAGAGGATTCAAATTTATCATTAAAGAGATGACCATTTGACATTTAAGAGACACCTTTTGAATGGATGTGTCTGATGACAGTGGTGTGACTCTTCATATTTGAACCATATTTTGAAAAATTTTTATAAAAATTAAGGCACATTATTTTGGTACTCACAAGAGAGATAGGACTAGGTCCTTCTCTTACTTGAATGAATTTTCAACTTGTGGTTACCTCAACTATTTCCCTCTAAAGCTGTCTCCATGGATGTATACCTGTGAAGGTATGATACTGAATTAGATTAGTATGAACTTACTCTATCATGGATACCTATCACCTTGACATAGCCAATTTTTAGGATTGACATTGACTCCGAGGTTAGGTCAGGTTATTTTGAATAATATCAACCTCAATTTGCTCTATTAGAGCAGGTTTGAGGACTAGGTCATAGACTTGACTCACTTATACTACCTTAAGTTTCATCTCCTAAGATGAATTAGTTTGGGACCAGGTCCCTTGAAATCATCACTTGCACACCGAGACACTTTTACTTTGAAGTGTCTTGAGAGAGTATCTAGTCAGGTCATCCAGTGTTGAGCTTGGAGCACATACTATTAACTGACCATTCCTGACTCCAATCCTATTTCTCATGTCTGGAATCATGATCATGAGTTAAACTTGGGAATCCAGTTAAATTTGAGTTCCCAGTAAGAGGATAATAGCTTGATCAATTCCCTTTTGGCCCATCTAGGCAATGATGGCTTCCCTTCTACCTTTTTTAAACACTTGAAGCCCTTGGAATGTTCATTCTCATGCTAAATGCATTTAGTATTCCTCAATTTATCCTTAGGATAGTACTGGCATCTTTCTTTCAAGTGTCTATTTCTTTCACTGTGACTGTATAAGAGTTTTCTTTCTATGCTTCTAACATTATTGATAGTTTTATTTTGAGACACATTAAATTGAAATTCTCCTTGCTACCCCAGGACTCTACCATATATTTACACCTTGACTGGCTAAATTAGAAAGGATCTGTGAAGATGCAGTCCATTTAAGAGATTTATTAAGCTTTTCTTTCATGCGAACCTGGTCCCTTTCTAATTATTCGTTCTTACAAAGTGAAGACATGAGGTGTTTTTTAGAATCCCTCAATTTCTTTTCAAGATAAATTTGAAGCTTTGTAGCTTCTCCTTTTCCCTTTCCATCTAAGTCACCAACCATCTCCAGTTGACACATACACCTTAGACTTTTAAATTTTAATTTAGTAAGCATTTCTTCTATTTGAAATATTTGGAGGGTTAACGAAGTAAGTTCAAGCTCTTGATTCTCTAATTTCTCCTCTATATCAATTTCTTAAACATTTAATTCATACATAGAGTCTATCAACACACTAGCAAACCTCTTCATCCTTTTAGTAGAGTAGGTATCTAGATTGTCCTTAATATTAAAGAGATTTACCTCCTTTTCTTTTTCATCTTCTGAGTTTACTATGAATACAAACTGGGAATCATAAGTAACTAGACTGTATTCCATTGTTGGCCTAGAAACATATCCAGAATTCTCATCTTCTTCAGGTTCACTGAAGGAATCTCCCCATGCTATCAGAACTTGCTTTACTGCATACTCAACAGCGGTTTTATTTTTAAACCTTTTAGGGACCTGATCATTCCTTTGCATTTGGTAGCTTCTTATGAATGCCCTCCATCTTACTAGTTTCTTTTCTGTACTGACCATCTTTTTTATAGATTTAACAATACTTGTTGTTGAAAGTGCAACATTAGTGTCTTCTTTACCTGGGTCAGACTCTAACACCTTCAAGGTCAATAATCTCTCCCTTATTGCTTCTTTTTTTGCCCCTAATTTAGTTATAGCAGCCATGATTACCAGAATACTCTAGGTATGAACCTTTTAGAGTGAACATGCTCTGATATCAATTGTTAGAATCCATAAGGGTTGTATCACTCATTCAGGAGCCAGGTTCCTCAAAGTCAGTCTTAAGTGATAATGCAGTAAAGCATTTAGGAGGTGCTAGAAATTTAAAGGCAATGTAGGAATGTAAAAACACATGATTTTTACGTCGAAACCCAGGAAGGGAAAAACCATCGGTTTCTCGCACAAGCTCCAAATAGTTCATTGTAACCAACCACTGGATTACAGACTCGACTGTAAGCCTAAATCTAGGTTTCTTTCACTTGTAACAACTCTATTACAAGCTCATCTTGGTAACTCTACCAAGGACCCTGTCCAATAATTAACTCTAATCAGCAACAAGCTTAGGCAACTCTACCTAATCACTCTTTACTTAAAGTAACAAACACTACTCTTATAGATTGAGTAGTTCAATTACAAATCAAAGCTCACTCAAGAACTTTCACTCACTCTTTAAGCATACAACAAAGATAAGAACATGAGCAATGCTTGGGCAGTTTTGAAATGGGGTTTTGCTTTCTTTCTTTTCCTCTTTAGAATTTGCAAAAGCCATTTAATGAAGAGGCATTTCTTCCCTTTTACATTTGAGTGATGATTAGGGCTGAAAGATCATTGGACCAGCTGTCCAAGTAGTTAAAATAGCACCTACAAGTTTTTTATACAAGAGGACAAAATGTGCAGATGATGCATGCCACTATACTGTACCTTGCATGTCCCGGGACCTGGTCCCTTGTAGTTCAGTTGCTCCTCATCAAAACTATATATAGCACTTTTCATATTAGAAGTCATCATATTACTACTTCTTCCATTAGTTTAAGAATTCTAAATCAACTAAATTTGATTTTAAGAAGATTTTTGAAATCTAGAAATAGATATAAAAGCATTAGAATAAGAAAAATTTAAGAAGTAGAAAATTTTTAAAAGTTTTAAGTTCATAATAAGAATGTAATCAATGATTTTGTAATTATTTGACTTAAAAACATGGAAAGATTTTAAATTAAAAAAATAAAGAAAAATAATCTGACGGTTCAAATTGATGTGTCTCTCTTAGCCACTGACAGTAAGGGAAAGAGGTATTACTAGCGAATGCAAAAGTGATGATGATCAACCAATTGGAACTTCAGGTGGTAAAATATATTTGTGTATACACTAAAATATATGTTTATGTTTACATTTTTATATTAAAATGTGAAGCATCTTTGAAAAGTGAGTTAAACTTTTTACACTTTACTAAAAATCTTCACTATAGACTAAATTATTTAATTTTAAATAATTAAATTTTATACGTGTGAGGTATAATCAGTTTTAGTTTGTATAAAATACATTGGTTTATATATTATACATTACGTATAGGACTACAACTGTTATGTGTTTGTATATAACTCAAAGGTATTTTGTATAAAGTATATTTAGTCATAAAGTAGATTTGTTTGTGTATTTCTATCAGTGCATTTGTATTTGTATATTATTTATTTATTTATATTCCTTTCACATACATTTTAAATTTGTATACCTTTATATATTTGAATTATGTATTTATACATATGGTCTGAATTTATATCCATTTTATACTTCTGAATTTTATAGTCTGATAGGGTTGCACCAGGGATCAACTCTTAGCCCATTTTTATTTGCCTTGGTGATGGATGTTTTGACGTGACATATTCAAGGGCAGGTTCCTTGGTGTGTGTTATTTACGGATGATGTAGTACTGATTGACGAGACTCGGGGAGCAGTTAATGATAAGTTGGAGATTTGGAGACAGACACTTGAGTCTAAAGGATTTCGGTTGAGAAGAACCAAGACGGAGTACCTAGAGTGTAAGTTTAGTGAGGTGTCATAGAAGGATGGAGTGTTGGTGAAACTGGACTCGTATGTCATTCAGAAAAGGGATAGTTTCAAGTATCTGGGGTCTATGATTCAGGGCAATGGTGAGATTTATGAGGATGTCACGCATTGTATCGGGGCAGGGTAGTTGAAAAGGAGGCTCTCTTTGAGAGTCTTATGTGATAAAAAGGTGTCCCTGAAGCTTAAAGGTAAGTTCTACAGAGTGGCAGTCCGATCGGCTATGTTGTATGAAGCGGAATATTAGCTAGTTAAGAACTCCCACATCCAAAAGTTGAAGGTCGCGAAGATGAGAATTTTGCAATGAATGTGTGGACATACCAGAAAAGATAGGGTAAAGAATGAGATTATTCAGGAGAAGGTGGGAGTTGTGTCGGTGGAGGATAAGATGCAAGAAAGGAGGTTACATTGGTTCGGGCACATGATGAGGAGGTGCTCGGATGCTCTAGTACAGAGGTGTGAGACACTAGCTATAGATGATTTTAGGCGGAGTATTGGAGGGAGGTGATTAGGCATGATATGGAGCAGTTATAACTTATGGAGGACGTGACCCTTGATAAGGAGGTGTGGAGGACACAGATTAGGGTAGAGGGTTAGGGGGTGGGAGTGCGTCAGTAACAATAAAGGAGCGTTCTTTTGTGTCTGTAGTTTTTTATGCGTGGTGTTGTGTGATGTATATGATTTAGGTTAAATAGTTCTTATTTTTATCTTTTGGTTGTAGTATTATCTTGTTGCTAGCGACGTTAGTTTATTTTGCACTTATCTTTTGTGTTTGTTATATTGTTATCGGTTCTAAGTCGGGGGTCTATCGGAAACAGCCTCTCTACTTCACTTGAGGTAGTGGTATGGTCTGCTCACTCTAACCTCCCCAGACCCCACTATGTGGGAATACAGTGGGTATGTTGTTGTTGTTGTTGAATTTGTATCAATTCATATTTCATCTTGAAGATTTGAATTGTAAACGTTTCTATTTGTATTTAAATGTTATATTCAGAGCTAATTTTCATTTGTTTAAATTCTATATTTGTATTTTTACTCATAAACTAATTTTTGTAGATAAATACTTTGAATGTATTAATACATTGAAACTATATTTTAAATTCTAAAGTCATACGAAGAAATTAGAGGAATTTTAGCTTGAATTCTTATTTTATATTTCAAAAATTAAAAGGTAAGCTACAACAATCCATATGAAAAAGGAAGAAACAAAAGGTTTGAAAAATATATGTTGGAGAGATAAAAGAAGTGGATCACTCCCCTTTCCTTTTTTTTTTTTTTTATCTCCAAACATAAATGGAATAGTAATAAATTTGATAGTTAATATTTATATATATAATAACAGAGAATAGTCTAGTATGAGGTTATGTCAAGTGGCATCTTAAGAACTAGCCTCGAACAACATAAATATATTTTATAAATTATTAATTATTTAACATTTATTCTATATTTATTTCATATTTATATATAAAATAAAGGATAATAGTCTTGCATGAGGTTATGTCAAATGGCATTTTAAGAAGTAGCCTCGTACAACAAAACTT
>NC_061120.1:8147159-8158009 GCF_002878395.1 Capsicum annuum | reverse complement strand
TATATATATATATATATATATATATATAATAAATAAATGACAATAGTCTTGCATGAGGTCATGCTAAGTGACATCTTAAGAAGTAGTCTCTAACAACGAAATAAAGTTTGTAGATTATTAATTATTTAACATTTATTTCATATATATATATACACACACACATATATATAAAGAAGAATGGTCTTGCATGAGTTTACGCGAAGCAGTATCTTAAGAACTAGCCTCTTAGAAATAAAAAAAAAATATAGATTATTAATTACTTTAATATTTATTTCAAATCTTATATATAATTTAATATAATAAAGGAGAATAGTCTAGCATGAGGTTATGCCAAGTGGCATCTTAAGAACCTCTTACAACAAAACTATATTTTATAGATTATTAATTATTTAATATTTATTTCATATAGACACACACATAAATATATATATACATACATAATAAAAGAGAACAATCTTGCATAGGTTATGCCAAGTGGCATCTTAAGAACTAGCCTCTTCCAACAAAAATAAATTTTGTAGATTATTATTTATTTTAATAATTATTTTGTATTTCTATATATAATAAAGGAGAATAGTCTTGTGTGAGTTTATGCCAAGTGGCATCTTAAGAACTAGACTCTTACAACAAAAATAAATTTTATAGATTATTAATTATTTAATATTTATTTCATATCTATATATATACTAGTCGCACGAGGCCTATGTTGAGCCCGGGCCCAAACCTAAATATAATAAATATAATTTTAATTGATTGAATAAGCATAAGTTATGTTATTTTTGTAGCATAATCAATTCAATGTTGATCAATGACGCTACCTTCATTTTCAATATATATGACACCATTCACTAATTTCTACTTTTAGTATTTATAATGCATGTTTTAAAGGTGTGGATAAAATTGTCCATAAATTTTTTTTATTGAATTCTAAAAAAGATAGAAAAAAAAACAACTATTTACATAAAGATTGTATTTAGTTCAACATGAAGAATTTATAACTTTTTACATATATATATATAATTATAAAAAATTTAGGATCGTACTATTCTCTTTTTCCTCTTCTTCATCTCCCAATATTATACTTAATTGAATAAATTTCTTTAAAAAGTCCTTGTCCTTTTTTTTCCTCAAAAAATGCTAATTTATTGTAAATCAATGCACTAACCTTTTATTAAAAAAGATACAATATTTAATGCAAATTATAAGAAAGAGAAAAAGAATTTGACTTGCCTTGTAAAGGAATTAAAGGTTAAACCATGATCAAAATTGAAATATAATATTTTTCAACATATCTTATCTGTGACAAAAATTTAACCAAGTGATTTAAGTATTTTGTACCAATTATTTTTTCTTCTTGAATCAGAGTATAGAGAGGAATATATGATATAAGACATGTTTAAATCATTAAATGTAAAAATAATCTAATAAATACTTTAATTCGGAAAGAAATTTTACCTCTAAAATTCCCTAAATTTTACCCCCTTCTTCCTTTTTAATTGTTATAGTTTTTGTTTTAAGAGTCAATCGATGTAATTTGGACTAATATTTTAAAATAATATATTTTTTCATCATATTGATATGAGAAAAATTATAATTTATATTAATTTTGATATATTTTTTAAATATTTAAATTTTATTTTTAAAATATCAAATTAATTTAATCTAATTTAATTTTAGAAATTACTCAAATTGACTTTCTAAAAATGAATCGTGAGACCTAAAAATGAATTGTGAGAACTAAAAAGGAATGGTTGGAGAACCAAATGCACATGGAGAACAAGGTAACTTAAGCATTTTAAGCTTTCACACTTAGTTCAAACGAATATGTACCTTTATTTAAATCAATAAGGTGTTAATTTATTTTTCAAATTTACCTTATTAGATAAATACTTTTAAATATATTTTAGAAAATATATCAAATTAATATTACTATTTAATTAGGAAAAGTTGATAAATATATTTCCTACATTTGAGAAGTGGGTAACTTTTTTTATATAACCAAGAAATGATATTAAATTAATACTACTACTCCTTTCGTCTTAAAATAGTCAGTATGTTTATAAAAAATTATTTTAAAATAATTGACATGTTTAAAGGATCAAAAGCTAATTTTTTTCAATGTGCCCTTAGTAATTGATTCCCACATTAATTGAACAAGATTCATGTACTTAATATTAAAAAGATAACAACGTCATATTAGTTAATTTACATTTATTCTTAATTTTTTTTAATAGTTATGCAAAATATATATATGTCAATTATTTTGAAATAAAAGGAGTACATGCCAATTATTTTGAGATTAAGAGAATGTTAATAAAAAATAATTTATTTAAAAAATATTTTTTATTTCAAAAGGTGGTTGACTTTGTACAAATTAAAAACACCATATTATGAATGACAATAAAGTGAAAAGAAAATTTCTTTAAAAAAATGCACTATATTTGAATTATTAAAAAATATAATATTAATTATTACTAATCATTTTCTATTTTAGTTACAAGAAAAATCAAAAATTAAAAGTAGGGGAGGGGGTTGGGGAAGGGCCACTTGTAGAGTATAAATAAAACAAAAGCAGTATTATGTGTAAAGCATAAGTTTGCTTTCAAATAATGACAATACATGGTAAACAACCAATTACAACAACTATGTGTAAGCATAAAAGTAGCTTAAGAGGTTGTGGGACTACCAAAGTTATGGATTGGCCCTTATATTATACAATAATATATATAATAAATGAGAATAGTCATGTTAAGTGACATCTTAAGAATTAGCCTCTTACAACAAAATAAAATTTTGTATATTATTAATTATTTAACATTTATAACACACACACATCTATATATATAATACAGAAAAGAAGTTTGCATAAAATTATGCCAAGTGACATATTGAGAACTAGCCACTTGGTATTTTGGCAACAAAAATCTATTTTCTTGGCAATAAAATTTATTTTACTGATTAATTATTTATTTTATATATAGATTTTTAAATTTTCATACCTATTTTTATATCTATATATATAATAAAGAAAAGAAATTTGTATAAAATTAGGCCAAGTGGCATATTGAGAACTAGCCACTTGGTATTTTGGCAACAAAAATCTATTTTCTTGGCAATAAAATTTATTTTACTGATTAATTATTTATTTTATATATAGATTTTTAAATTTTCATATCTCTTTTCATATTGTTGTAAAAAATATTGAATGAACACTATTATTTATTTTTATTTTATTATTGCATATTTTTATATTGTGATAAAAATAATTATAATTGATTCCTATGAATGAACACTATTATAATTATTTATATATTTCAACTCTATATATATAATAAAGCAAAATGTTTGATGAATACTTTTGTTTATTTTTATCTATTATTTCATACTGTGATAAAAAATAATTAGAATTGACTCCTATTAATGAACACTATTATAATTATTTATATTTCACATTGTGGTAAAAAAATAATTAAGTTTGACTTCTATTTAATTAGTATATAGATTATTTCATAGATAATAAGTATTTATATTTCACATTGTGGTAAAAAATAATTAAGTTTGACTTCTATTTAATTAGGATATAGATTATTTCATAGATATGTAAAAATTAAAAAAATTCGACATAAAAATTTTGTCAATTACTCCTAATTTCACTATCATTAGGAGTAATTCCACAATTTGTATTCTAAATATATATTCCAATCAAGCTATAGGAGTAATTCCACAATCTGTATTTCAATTTTCAAATATATATTCCAATCAATCAAGTGATTTAAGAAGATCATCCATCAATTACTCCTAATTCCACTATCATTAGGAGTAATTCCACAATTTGTATTCCAAATATATATGCCGATCAAGCTATATGTGTAATTCCACAATCTGTATTTCAATTTTCAAATATATATTACTATCAAACGATACTCCTAATTCCACAATCTGTATTCCAACTTCCAAATATATATTGCAATCAAACGATACTCCTAATTTGACAATTTGTATTCCAATTTTCAAATATATATTTCAATCAAGTGATTTAAGAAGATCATATAAATGGTAAATGGATATGGTAAGTGAATTGTAGATTTTCTTACTTCTATGGATGAAAAGTAAATGGCTATGGTAAGTGAATCGTATATATATTAAATCAAACATTTACACTGCCAATCATTACCATATATGGCTATGGTAAGTGCGACTAAATTATAATACAACTAATCATGAGGCAATAATTCTATATGGAAAAGTAATATATTTTCATCATCTAATCATAGTTGATTCTAATGAATTTTGTAAAAAAATCATATAATTATAAAAGAAAATGCATATTTAACATAATTATTATTAGTTAAGACAAGTGTCATCTTGAGAACTAACTATTTGGATTCTTATAACAAAAAACTATTTTGTTGATTATTTAAATATTAAATATTATTTCATATTGTGGTAAAAAACAATTATGATTCATTTCTATTAGAGGAAAACTATTATGATTTAATATTATTTCATATTGTGGTAAAAATCAATTAACATTCATTTCTATTAGATGAAAACTATTATGATAGTTCAATTATTTCATATTAAGAATAGTAGTTAATATATATATATATATATATATACAAAATAAAGAAGAATAATTTAGCCTAAAATTAAGCTAAGTGACATCTTGAGAACTAGCCACTTGACATTTTGACAATAAAAAACTATTTTATAAATAATTAATTATTTCATATTTATTTTATATTGTGATAAAAATAACTAAGTTTTATTTATATTGGATGAAAAATATTAAGAGTTAAGGAATATTAATATTATAGATTTATTCAAAATTTTCATATTATGGTATATTTAAATCAACTAAGTTTGACTAAAACTGAATAAAAACTACAATTACAGAAAGAGAGATAATTATGTAATCAATTAAATATAAAAAATTACAGGAGATGTAGTGCACAAAAATAGAAAAATGTAAGTATTTACTTTTCAGCAATTCTATATGAATCAGAATTAAAACATAATATTTACATTTAAATGATTTATACTTGAGTTGTAGGTTAAGAATTATAAATTGCTAATAAAATTATTAATTTGTATTAATTTTCTTTTATAGATAGATTTTTTTTCAACATGTTAGGTTATTCTATAAAACATTTACTATATTGTGTATAATATTACCATAAAAAAATAATTTACATGACATAAAATCTCTTTTTTGCCAAATTAATGAATTTTAAAAAATATATAAAAGCAAACGATTTATAGTAAATTTCAATCAATATCGATTATTTCCTTTTTTACCTAGAAATATTTTTGCGAATTCTACCTAAACAATTTATAACTAATTTATTGCTCAAAAATGGTAAATTTCTTACAAATTATAATCTCAATTAATTATCTTCCATGTAGGGACTCTTTTTCACAAGTAAACAAACTTATTCATTTAAATCTCAACCTTTTGCATGACCAAATTGTCTGATCAATTTATTTATTTTTACGTTGTTTAGATTTTTAAGTAAATATTAATATGGAAAAGTTATTTCATATTTTAATTATTACATTAACTATATGAAAGTTATTAACTGATTAGCAGTCAAGCAACATATATGGTGAAATAATATTGTAATTAAGAGTCATTTCTATATAAAAATCTCTATGTAAAATACTATATATATATATGTGAATTTTAACTCAACAATATCAATCTATAAGATTATCTGAAGAAGAAAGCATAGAAACAAGAACTCGCTCGACTAAGGAGGAGGTTTTATTCAACTCTTTTGTGTATTTCCACAAAAGAAAGATAAGACCATTGTTATGTACATATACAGTTCGATAGAGAATTAGTTTTGAACTTTTCGATTATTTTTCTCTGAATACTATTTACTCACATACTCACTTTCATATTCTATAATGATTTAATTATTGTAATATAGTTTCTTTTGCAATTTGTAAAAAAAAAAAAGTTGATACTAATTACTTGAGGATGTCTTTTGTTTTTTAATTTATTTCTGAGTAGTTGATGATTTCTAGATTATGAACCCAACTGATTTTATTTTCTTATTTAGTCTTGCTATTTTTTTTATCTTCCAATTAATAGTTGTATTCTCTTTCCTGTATTTTTCATTACTTCAATTTTGTTTACATTTTTGAAATCTTTATTATTGGTATGATTATTCATTAAACTTAACTGATACTACTTTGTTTTTCTCTATAGTTTTTGGGAGAAATTAAGATACAAAAACCTAATAGAATTGCAAATTATTAAGTGTCATTTTGAGAAAAGGTGAATTTCCCTATTTGATTTCAAATGAGGTTGTGAATACGTGTGTATGTGTGTGTATATATATATTGGTGAAATATGTATATACACATCTATACACATAATAAAGTTGTATAGTCTAGCTTAAATTTAAGCCTAGTGGCATCTTGAGAATTATCCTCTTGAATTCTTACAACAAAAAACTATCATTTTATAATAAAAAGCTATTTTATTGATTATTTAAATATTTAATATTATTTCTTATTTCATATTTTGGTAAAAAAATAACTAATATTTATTTCTATTGAGTGGAAGCTATTATTATTTCATACTATTTCATTTAATATTATTTCATATTGTGGTTAAAAAAAAATCATTTCTGTAGGATGAAAACCATTAAGATTGTTCAATTATTTTATATTAAGATTAGTAGTTAATTATGTCATATTATTCTATGTTTTTATTGGTTATTTATTTATTTAATATTATCTCACATTTCATATTGTGGTAAAAATAAATGATTGTTTAATTATTTCATATTAAGATTAGTAGTTAATTAATTTATGTTTTGTTGATTATTTATTTATTTATTTCATAGACTACGTATGTTTTAAAAAAAAGTTTGTAATATTAGTTGTACAATTACTTGATATATATGAAAAGACATATTGAGTAACTCAATATGACAGGGTAATCAATTACAATCAAGAGACATAATTGGAAAAGAAATATTTTAATTGAGATGAGAAACTTGTAGTATTAATGGAAGGATGTAAAATTTTGAATTTAAATAAAACAAAAATACGAATTTAATTGAAAGATAGTTAAAATTGGATATTACTACTATATTGAGACTAATCCAACTAATTAAACCATCTTTGTATGAATTTCACTCATCACTTTTTTGTATAACAGAAAATAGTTAATTGCCAATCTTGAAACAAATATTATTAAATGGGGAATACGATAATATAGATGTCACCAATATGGATTGTGGTGTAGTGGATGAGACTGTTTCACCCTTAACTAGAGGTCGAGAGTTTGACCTTGGGTATGGAGAAAACTCTGTTGGGAGTGCTGTCACCTTAATGGGTCCTGCAACGCGCGATCCAGATTAGTTGGGGCTCTAATAAGGGCATCGACACCGGATGAAAAACCAAAAAAAATATAGATGTCATCCATCAAAATATGCAAACAATATAAATAATGATATTATATTAAAAAAATTATGATTTTATTACAACTAAATAAATGAAGAAAGTATTACAAGAAAAATTTGTGAATTAATAATCAATTAGCAATCAAGAAACTTATATAAAAAAACATTTAATTGACATTTTTAAAAAAAAAATTCAACTTTAATCGCAAATAAGTTTGGCCTATTTTTGTAAAATTATAAATGAATGAATATAATAAAAGCCGTAATTAGGAAAGAAAATAATTGTTACCTTATTTGAGAGATTAGAAAATTATAAAGATAATTAAATAATCAATTGACTATAGTCAAATTATAATTTTATAAGAAATTTTTGAGAAATAAATCAGTAATTGAGAAAAAAATTAATTGTTACCTTTTTAAAATTCTTTCCCAAATTATAAAGGTAACTAATATCAAATTAATATAATCAAACTATAAAAATATGAGAAATTTATGGGATTGAATTTCTGAAATAATAAAGATAACTAATACCAATTGTTTCCATTTTTGAGTCTTTTATGTAATTGTACATTAATTAAATATAATCAAGATATAAAATTAGGAAAGATTTATGGTAAGTAGATATTTATAATATTAATAATAATTTTATTTTTATCAAATTAATTAGATTAAATTGATGTAAAAATCAGTTAATATTGAGAATTATTTTAACAGAAAATATCTGCAAAGTTGCGTAATTGATATACATATATTGGTTCAAAAAAAACAAAGAACATGGACTACTACTTTAGCCATAAATATATTTTGAAATTTACAACATTAAATTTAAGGAACTTGAGTTTATATATTATGATTATAAAATTGATTCTTATTAATTGAAATTAATTAGTTGATTGTGTACTCGTATTACAATTATGTCGTACATTATTTATTTAATGGAAATACACATAATTAATTAAATTATTTTGTTCAATCTACTATGAACTTATTAATCCAAATTAAATAATTTTTAAATGGTAAGTTTGAACTATAAAAGAAAGGAGATTATTTTGTTGAAATTTTAAATTAATATGCATTAATCTATTTTAGTGGGATATTAGTCTTCAACAAGATTTCCACATTTAAATGGAGTAATTGTATAACTTTAGAATCTCTTATATATTAAAAAAAAAAATAGACACAAAAAATATAATGCCACAACATTTTTGAAATATTTAATTCATTTATCACAATTTAAAATATTGTTTATATCAATTCGGTGATGTTTATATGGAAAAGTTAAATTTTGAAAAAATAAATATCTTAAATTTTATAATTTAAGTTAGTTTGTGTACTAATTTGAAAAAGTTAATTTATAACATTCTATTTTTATTATATGAAAAATTTGACCTTATATGGCTATATATACTAATTCAATAACACTGAAATATTGTCACACTTTTCCTCTCTCTCTCTCTCTCTCTCTCTCTCTCTCTCTCTCTCTCTCTCTATTTTTGTTATTGATCATTAGCCTTATTGGTATTTATCAAGTTTTTCATTATGAATATGTAGAATAAGAATTGCCAGTAGTTTGCTAAATATTAATTCAAAATTTTCTTCAAAAATTTCAGACTTTAAATATAAAAGTTTTGACATAATAAGAATTACACATATTGAGGAAATGTTATCAATATTTCAGAATGAGAGTTAAGCAGATGAATATACATATGAGAAAGTTGAACAATGTAATCATAATGTAACATAGATTTGAAACAAGAAAAACATTTGTTGAAAATGATTTTAATTATTCGTAGTGATTCTTCTTTCTTGAGAAAATTAAGTTTGTTAATTTTTTAATCTCTTTATACAAATATAAATTTATACTATGAATAATATAATTTCTTGATTATATATTATTTTGAGGTCTTGCATATTTATGATATAAAAATAATTTATTTTTTTATTTTATTAATCGTTATTCAATATCATATTTTGGTATAGTAAAAGATTTGCATATTGAAGGAGTGTTGTCATTAATTAATAATGAGATTTCAAGAAGAAGAAACCTATGAGAAGGTCACTATATATTCAAATAATATAGGTTTGAAACAAGAAAATTATTTGTTAAAAATGATTTTAATTATTCATAGTGTTTTTCTTTCTTGAGAAAAATAAGTTTGTTACCTTAGTGATTTCTTTATCCAAATACAAATTTTTGTAATACAGTCTCATTGAATAATGAATCTATTAATAAAATTAAAACAAATATATTAATTTTTTTTACACGAATGAAAAATAAATATTTCAAGATCTTGCTTGAGATTATTATGATTTATTCGTTTAAAATTTTAAAATTTTTAGAGATAAATTTTATCTCTTTTTTTATATTTAGTATTTTATGATCCTATTTTGACTTAAATGTGAATGTTATAAATGGTATAACTAGAACGATAATATTTTTTCTTTATACTTGGTCTCCTTTCAATATTCGTATATAGGTAAATATTTTTAACAAATTCAAATTGATTTTATCTACTTTTTTTTTCATTTTGAAGTAATTTATTATTAATTATTTTTTTAACAATTCAAGAAACTATAATTGATTAGAGATTTTGACTTACATTTCATTAGTTTATGTTTGCTTATCTATTGGTCAGTGAAATATTTTTTTATGTTTTACTATTTGATAAATTTGTAAATCTAAATTATTTTTGTAATCTATCTTTGTTTAATAATTACTTTTACTTAAATATTATTCGCACATCGTGCGGGTACTAATATTAGTATATATAGAAAAGCAAAACTAAAAGTAAGGCAAGAAGCCAAGTGGCAACACAAGAATAAGTCAAACGACAATCTTAAGACAAAGTTAAAAATTATGTAATAAAAATTTTGAATTTGAAATATATTATGTCATTTTTTTTCAAAAAGAACTAAAAGCAAGGCAAGAAGCCAAGTGGCAACATCAGAATATGTCAAATGAAAATCTTAAGACAAAGTTAAAGATTATGTAATTAAAATTTTGAATTTGAAATATATTATCTCTTTTTTTTTTAAAAAAAAAAAAGAGTCGTTATATATATATATATATATATATATATATAAATTGCAATTTGAATTAAAAGATAGAGATATCAAAATTTAAAAATACATTATCCTTTATTTTTTAAAAAATATTTTCATTAGCTTAAAAATAGATACTCATGATTGTAGAGTCCTAAATAAATTTTTTATGTTTCATATACTTATATATTTTAAAATTTAAATATATAAATATATTTAGGTATAGTGTATTTAACTATTAACCATTAGCATAAAACTCGAAACTTACAATTGAAGAGTTATAAATGAATTCTTACTGTTTCATTGACTAATTTCTTGAAGTTGATATAAAATATATTTGAATGCATTTGATTTCAGTACTAATACTACTACTACTATTACTAATAATAA
>NC_061120.1:8106600-8144159 GCF_002878395.1 Capsicum annuum | reverse complement strand
AAAATTTAAAAATACATTATCCTTTATTTTTTAAAAAATATTTTCATTAGCTCAAAAATAGATACTCATGATTGTGGAGTCCTAAATAAACTTTTTATGTTTCATATACTTATATATTTTAAAATTTAAATGTATAAAATATATTTAGGTATAGTTTATTTAAATATTAACCATTAGTATAAAACTAGAAACTTCCAATTGAAGAGTTATAAATGAACTCTTACTATTTCATTGACTAATTCCTTGAAGTTGTTATAAAATATATGTGAATACATTTGATTTCAATAATAATAATAATAATAACAACAACAACAACAACAACAACAACAACAACAAGAAGAAGAACTATACAAAAATAAAAATAATAGTAGTAGTACATAGTAATATTGATGGTACAAATAATAATTAAATGAAAATAAATACGTAGAAGTAATAACTAATAATGATTATAAGAAATAATAATATTATATTTAAAAGGATAAGGAAGAGAAATAAATATATTCCTCTTTTATTTTGTTAGTGTTTAGTATAAAAAATGTGGATTAATCTC
This sequence comes from Capsicum annuum, assembly GCF_002878395.1. NCBI lineage: Eukaryota > Viridiplantae > Streptophyta > Magnoliopsida > Solanales > Solanaceae > Capsicum > Capsicum annuum. Next base: position 8,143,609 of record NC_061120.1, on the reverse strand, counting down.
ATTTATTTCAAATATGCCTCTTAATTCAAATATATATTTAAGATAAGCATGTCAAATTTGAAAAAGATAAATATAAGGATATTTGAATTCAAATATTTCTCTTAGTTCAAATATATGTTTAAGATAAGCATGTTAAATTTGAAAAATATAAGGAAAAGAATATTTGAATTTGAATTTTTAAATGAAAATTGAATTGGAATAGAATTCTTCCTTCTTAATCTCTTTTATATATATATTCACTCCGATCTGTAGTGTTAAGCTTTCTTCTCTCTCTTTGTTACTGATTACTGATTATTAGCTTTGTTTATGAATTCACTTATTACAGTCTTTATTTTTAAAAAAACTTCATTTGATTTGACATTGTTATTTTTCTATGCAGATGATGTTGTTTAACAATTATGTTTTTTATATTCGGGTTTGAATTCAAGTAAGTGATATTTTTCATATGATTTTGTAAAAGTAATTAAATATATCCTAAAAATTTTTAATACATGATGTTAGACTAAGTAATTGTTATTTTAAGTAAACTTTGATTATTAGGATTCAAGTACGAATTGTGATTGATGGATATAATTATTATCCATAAATTTAAAATTTTGTGCTTATGAACAACTTTTACAGTCTTGGCAAAGTAGATTGCAAATTCTGAAATGGTTGGAGAAAATTCAAACTAAATAATTTTGTTTTACAATTTGTAATATTTTAACTCAGTTATTTTTAAGGTGAAAATAAAATATTTTATAATAGAAGTATGAATGAAAGATAACGGAAAGACAGGAAAAGTATAAGTAAAAAAAATAGATATTTTTTAATACTTTTTGATAAATTAACTAAACGGAGAGAACTAGCTTAGCATGAATAGGAAAATAAAATAAAAAAGTAAATGTCAATATATTAGAAGAAATTTACATATTATAATTTTTTTTCTTAGAATAAAACTAATGATTTTACTTTCTACTTTAAAATTTAAATTCAAAATTTTTTACATGCATTATGGAATTCATTTTAGTTATAAGGGCATGTTAACAATTTTTTTCAATTTGATTTATAAAAAAAATAATTAAAATAAAATATATGAGATAAATTCATATTTTGATAGATGTGAAAATATTTGACTTAAATTTTAAATTATAACTACTTCTAACAGACTAGATTATTTTAAAGTCTTCTTCTAATCTATATTTCATATCTATTTTGATTTTGTATTTTGAGATAAGAGAGAAGAAAAATCAACTACTTACGTGCGTAACACAAAATATAATCTAATTCAAGGTTAAATAAAAAAAAAAGTAAAGTAATCAAATTACAATACATGGAGGATTATTTTTTTTTTCTTTGGGGGGGGGGGGGGGGGATTTAGAAAATTTTTAAGAATATAATGAAAAAATCATAATACATATGTTTATTTATAAAAATTTGCATAGAAAAGATGGAGGAATAGTAGAATAAAAATTCAAATTATTTTTGACAATTTAAAATCGTTAAATTGTCAAATATAAAAAATATGAAACATAAAATCTTTTTTGCAATTACATGATTATGTTGACTAATATATACTAGATTTTGAAAGCGGATGGGTGGGTGGGTGGTAGAGACTATTAACAATCCACCATATTTAAATTGTGAATGATATGATAAATAAAAATATGAAACATAATTTTTGTTTACAATTAGATGTTTGTGTTTTCGTATAAATTTAATTATCAGTGGGGGAATTGAGTGTGAGGGAAGGAATGGGTCCGGGTGGAGGCGTGAGGGGAAGGGCTAGAAAAATATTTATATTAAAAAAATAAAAAAATGATTGGGCAATGGGGGGAGGTGGGTAGAAAAAGATTTTATTTTTTTCTCATTTTAGTGAGAAATAAGATGATAAACGATTTTTTTAAAGATAATATAATTTAACAAGTTTGAATGAGACATTTCAATATGAAACATCAAAATTATTACTTGAATATTATCCGCGCATCATACGGGTATGTATATTAGTATATATATAAAGGAGAATAGTCTTGCGTGAGGTTATGCCAAGTGGCATCTTAAGAACTAGTCCCTTACAACAAAATTTTGTAGATTAGTAATTATTTTAATATTTATTTTATATCTATATATATGATAAAGAGTGAAAATCATTTTTCCTCCCCAACTTTGTCTTAAAAATCAAACTCCCCCTCAACTTTGAACAATTGTTATACTCCCTCCCTTTATACTAATTAAAATTTTAACATACCTATTGTACCCTTTTATCATCAATTTCTTTTTACTTCTTTAAAATCATCATTTTTTTCATTTTTTAAAATCCATGTAATAATTTTTTCATATAAATATGAACGTTATCTTCTGGGCAAAAAAAGTGAGAAGTACTAATTAAGTATATAAGCTAATGATAATCTACAATAAAATAAATTAGAATAATAAGGAAATTAGTTTTATTAATAAACCAAAATCTTATATTTATTTTACAAGTGAAAATAATAAGTAATATTAACTTTATAAACATATTTCAATGCAAAAAATATAAAATAATGAATAAAAATAAGGTTGAATTTTTAAATATTATATTTATTTAGATAAATTATAATTGTAATACTCTATTAAATGACAATCACAACTCATTTATTTATATAGATAATAGATAATATCATTTTTTATTACTTGACGACTCTCATAGTAAAACTAGTTGTTTTAATTTACTTGTCCAGCTTATGAAATCAAGAGAATTGTATTATATTTTTTTCTATCCTTAGTATTAGATAACTACATAATATAATAGTATAGACAAATTTGAAGTTTCAAAGTATCATTAATAAGGTTAATTCAGTAAAATACACCTCTAAATAGAAGTTTCTTAAAAGTTGTGTCATGTCAGCAAAAATAAAGTAATATGAAACGGGTGTAGTAAGATATTGGAGAAACACAAATATATATGCACATGCATTTACATACATATGTACATACTTTGGGAGGGGGGGGGGAGGGGCTTGGTTGGAAACAAGTTATTCCGGAATTAGTTATCCTAAAATAAGTTGTATCAGCATGTTTATTTGATAACTTATCTCATCATTGTAGTATAAATGGTGCAATAAATCATTTCGAGACTAACTAATACCTCCAACTAAACGCAAGATAAAATAATCATGAATTTTATCTCTGAATTATTAAAATTATACCTCATACCAAACGGCTCTTTAATACATATGATATTAAAATAATGATCTTAAAAAATAACATCAAATTTTATGGCAAATTCATTAAAAGTACTATTTTACTTATAATATTATTAATAAAGATAAATAAAATATTATAAATACCTAGGTTAAAAAATATATATTATATATAATATAAAGAGGTATTAAATTAATTTAGGAATAAAATTACAAGGGTAAAATGGACAATGCACAGGATAAAGGAGGGAGTATGATTATTGTTCAGTATTGAGGGAGGAGTTTGATTATTAAAGCAAAATTGAGGGGTGAAAATGATTTTCACCTAATAATAAAGGAGAATAGTCTTGCATGATGTTACGTCAAGTGACATCTTAAGAACTAACATCTTACAACAAAACTAAATTTTATAGATTATTAATTATTTAATATTTATTCCACACACACACACACACACATATACATATATATAAAACTGTTGAAGAAACAATATGACATTTCTTTTGTTCCTTTCAGACAATTAGAAAATAAAAAAATGGTTAATATATTCAAGATAATTATGTATTTACAAAATACCATCTCAATTCATCCTATTTCATCAGATCTGGGATGTTATATTGTTCTAAAGGATGAACCAGATATGGATAGTTCCAAGTGGTATCTTAAGAACTAGCATCTTACAAGTGATATATATATATATATACACACACACATATATATATATATATATATATATATATATTAAATAATTAATAATCTACAAAATTTTGTTTTGTTGTGAGAGACTAGTTCTTAAAATGCCACTTGGCATGACCTCACACAAGACTATTCTCCTTTATTATATATATAGACTAGTATACGTACTCGTGCGATTCACGGATAATATTGAAAATTAATTCTAATCATTTTAGATTGAAATGTCTCGTTTGAGCATATTAAATCATATTATCTTTATAAAATATTTAACTATCATATTATTTCTCAATGAAATAAAAAAAAAATCTACCCCTACCCCCCTCCATCTCCACACCCCTCCTCCTTCCTCAATTTTAAAAAATAAAAATCACCCACCCCTACCCTAATAGCATCCACCCCACCCCCCCTCCCCACCCAAGCCCACACCTTTAACCAATTCTATTTTTTTAAAAAAAAAATCATGTAATTGTAAAAATAAATATATATTTCTTATTTTTTACAACATAATTTAAAAAAGATAGATTGTTATTATCTCACTTCCTCCACCTCCCACCTCTGTTCCCACCCACTTACACCTCCACATACCCTCTCCACCCCAAGCCTCCACCCCCACACAATCATCCACATCTAACCAAATCTGTATGAAAAAAAATAATTATGCAATTATAATAAAAATTATGTTTCATTTTTTTAATTGTATTATTTAAAATATAAAGATATTAGATTGTTAATATCTCCTTCTCCCCTACCCCACCCGCTAAATCAATTTTTAAACCCCCAGCCTCCACCTCCACCACCGTTCCCCACCCAATCCTCTATCTTTAACCAAATCAATACGGAAAAATAATTATGTAATTATAAAAAAAATATATTTTAGATTTTTCTTATTATATTATTCATAATCTAATATATTAGATTGTTAAATCAAATCTACCTAAGTAAAAAGAATCATGTAATTGTTTTAAAAAACTTTTATGTTTCATTTTTTACTATACTATTTAAATCCTAAAAGATTTTAATGAAATAGTAATATATAATGTCAAATATTGACAAAATTTACAATTTAAAACATCAGTCTGACTAAATATTTTAGTTGAAAGTATACTTATTTTAGCAAAACCAAAGAACAAAATTAGAATGAAAAATATTACTTACTTAAATTTAGGTTTGGATATAATACGAAAAAAAATATCTACTAAGCGATCATCATTTGCATATAAAATTAAAACTGTTGAATAAAAAAAAGTTTCTAAAACATAAAGAATATGAAGAATGTAGTAACTATATTAATCTATTATCTATTAATATATTAAAAGTGTGAAGGGCCTGAGAAATATTGTTTGAACTTTTTGCCCTTCATTAAAAGTCTTTGCTTTAGATAAAATCGTCTTTTCACTATTTTTTTCTAATATTTAAGAGTTGAAAATTAATTAAATGTATTTATGGTAAAATCTTTCCTTATTAGAAGTTATCAGAATTAATAACAACTAATTTTTTTTTATTAGTTTAAGAATTCTAAATCAATTAAATTTGATTTTAAGAAGATTTGAAAAATCTAAAAATAAATATAAAAGCATTAGATTAAGAAAAATTTAAGAAGTACTAAATTTTAAACGGTTCTAAGTACGTAATAAAAATGTAATCAATGATATTGTAAAGATCTGACTTTAAAAACAAAAAAAAAATTAAACATAAAAAAATAATCGTACCACAATATGGTTCAAATTGATGCATCTCTCTTAGCCTCTGATAGGGAAAGAGGTAAATGTCACGACCCAAGAATGAGGGTCATCATGGCACTTGTCGCGACGTACCTTGACAAGTAAGTCTGTCACCCAAACTGATACAAAAAGAGGAAAAGACAGAAATATCTCAAGGTAAGGCTTCTAGAACGAAGCCGAACCATACAAGTAACCATAACAATGCGGAAAAGGCTATCCAAAATACCGATTATGCCCAAAACTAGATATCAATAATGTAAGAACTACTAATATAATCCAAGAGTTAAATACATCAGCGAAATAACCACAAAGGAATAATATATGTCTCTGAATACTAATGAAGACATAACTACTATAGAAAGATAGAGGTGAACTTCGGATGCATGAATGTCCTACGACTACCTTGGAAGCTCCAACAATCGCTCGAGTCAAGCAAGCTGAGGCGCACTCGAGCTAGGACCTTCACCGAAAGGGCACAATAGACATGAGTACAGTTCACTTGTACTCAGTAGGTATCATAGACCGACCAAGCAAAGTAGTAAATAAAGCATACAAAATACAGGATGAGGGCACGTCACCTACAATCAGAAAATATCCAACGATAGTAGCCCACACCGCTTGCACTAACAGTTCTAATGTATATCACATATATTACAACAACACACCAAGATATAGAACACAAGTATACATTATGTAACATATAAATAGAATAAGGGAGAACATGTAGATACAAGATCATCAAATACAAGTAAACGAAGGTAAGACAAATACAAAAATGACAAGTCAATATGGCAATACAACAACATAAACACAATAAAGTAAGTGCAATGTAGATGATGTTGATGATGATTATGATGATGATGATGCACGAGGTCGTTGTACAACCTCCGAGATCGTTGCACAATTCCCGTATACACCTACGGAGCTAAAGCTTCCCGCGTAGGACCCATGTGGGGTTCGTCAACCCATATACAATCCACATATCTCATATCTCCTTTCTGACACATTCCTCAGAAAGGTTTTTATAAGGTGTTACAATATCACCTCCTCGACACATCCCTCGGGGAGGGTTTTAAAAAGGTGCTGCCAGTGTTTCTCAGATGTTGCCAGGATGGTACCAATATTTCATGAATGAGTATGATATGAGGATATAATTCTCACAACCAATCACAATGAGTATTTTCACAACCAACCACAATGATATATTTCCATAACCACGTGAGCCAATATCTACTTATTATTTTAGTTTCATCCGCGAATTTTCACGTCTCATATGCCAAATAAAGTATGAATATAATCATTAATACACAAATGGTACCATATTAAGCATCTTAACAACACAATACAATTATTCACATGTATTCAAGACTATTAATATCACATAGGACCCCACACGATCACACAAATCACATAATAACTCAATTTTGACAATTACATCACATATAGGACCCCACACAAGAACAACAAATAAATATCCTTTTTTCATAATTAGTTCCCACATATGACCCCACACGATCACACAAATCACATAATAACTCAATTTTGACAATTACATCACATATAGGACCCCACACAAGAACAACAAATAAATATCCTTTTTTCATAATTAGTTCCCACCCTTAACATGTATTTTAAATCATCATTTACTATCCAACCCAGTCTGAAAGAGTTAAGCCATAACCTAACTCGAAAGTCGAAATCGGTCTGCTATACTTGAACTGCGACCTTACTTTTTACGAAAAATTCCGAACTCCACTAAAAACATCAAATATGAAATCTACGCATCAAAACAAAACCAACGACACTATATGGATTACTTTTGACCGGGGTCAAAACGGATCCCCGAAATGGGTTTTCGAAAAAAAGGGGCAAAATCAGAATTTTACTTCAAAGCATGTTCTCCATATTTTTAGGAACCTACAGCTGAAAACCTAAGTTAAATCGAGTAAAAAATGAGGTTCAAATCGATGAAAAATTATTTTTGAGCTTTACCAGGTAAAATCTTTGAAATCCAAGTTAAAATCAAGAATCGGAGTTGTTTGAAGGTTAAATTGATGAAAAAGTATTAATTATAAGATAAAAATATTATTCAAGTGAAAAGGAGTAACATTGGGGTTTAAAGTCAAGCACTAAGATTTTTGGTGTTTTGAGAAATTAATCAAGAAATTATTAAGAAAAAGGTGAATTCTTACCTTAAATCCATAATAAAATCAAGAAATGGGTGTTAATCTAGCTTCCCAAGCTCTCACAAACTTTAATTTTAAGCTCGCACACTATTTTAAGATTTAACTTCCAAGAGAAAGATGAAAATGATCAAAATGGATCAAAAAGAGATGAAAATCTACTATTTATAGCAGATTATATGCAAACGAACTATGCAACCATACTAAATTAGATGTTCCGGATGCGATGGCGATAATGAATTTTCAAAATAAAAATATTATTTTCACTAAGTTGACCCCCAAAATTCGAAATCATAATTTTCCAAATCGAGGGTCGAAATGAGATTTAACAGTCGTTAAATCATACCAAATATGCTAACACCCTAAATTTGATATTATAGATCAGCTGGTGAAGTTGGATTTTCCATCCGAGATTTTTTTCGATCAAATGTTGGTCCCACACCCATATTTTTATTTTTTCAACTTTTTGATCAATAGGTTGAAATGATCTTGGATGCACCGGGACCCGGATCAAAGGTCTACCTAGCTTAAAATTGATATTCTGAAGTTGCTGGCGCAATCCGTTTGGCCATCCATCGCACGAATTAAAGGATATCCACATAAGTCCAAAATAAGGCTTTCGAAGCCATCAAAAATCACAATATCACATAAATGATATCAAAATGCATCAAAAAATGATGTCAATCACTCCCACACTTCAAAAAATACCATAAGGCAACTAAGGAGAGGGATAAAATTGTAAAAACACATAAAATAATAAATTTCACATATTTCACCTAATTTTTAGGTCGTTACAATAAAAGTGATAGATTCATGAACCACTTAGAACTTCCGGTGGTAAATATATATGTGCTTATACTAAAAATTATGTTTATGTTTGAATTTATTATATTAAAGCGTGAAGAATCTTTGAAAAGTAATTTGAACTTTCTACACTTATTGAAAATCTCCACAATAAATAAAATTATTAATTTTAAATAATCAAATGTTATACGTGTGTGACAAGTGTTGTTAAACTAGTTAACAGCTAGAGCTAATGATTAATAGAATCAAAAAGAAGAAAAATGGAAGTTTAACATTATGTATTAGTGTAGGAATTTATATATATATATATATATATATATATATATATATATATATATATATATATATATGAGAGAGAGAGAGATTAAGAAGCTATAGAACTTCATTTAAAATCAACTTTCATTTATTTAAATTCAAATATCATATCCATTTTATAGAAGAAAATCAGTATGTTATTCTTTCTTATCCATTTTTTGCAAATACGATGCATGTTTATCTTATAATGTATATATACTTATAATTTAATCTGTTTGTCACTCTTCAATATCCTTACTGTTTCATCTTTTTGTATGTTTTCATTTTTGTTATCATTTTTTTTTGCTTTTGTTTGTCTAAAAAATTATTTTATTTTCTAAAAGTAATAATGATATTAAATACACATATTATTGTTTTAATTTTAAAATAAGTATATATAGGATTAATGAGGATTTGAGAATTATAAATTATTTAGATATATGAAATAATTGAAAAAAATATAGATATTATTATCACTATTATATTATTATTATTGTTGTTGTTGTTACTACTATAATTAGATTTTGTTCTAAAAACTGTCAAGTGACTTTTCAATAGTTTGCCACTTGGCTAATTATAGTTCTTCATCTTCTACTATATAATATACTAGTGTAAGTACTCGTGTGATGCGCAGAATTAAAGTATTATTTCTAATCGTTCTATATTGGGATGTCTTTTTCGAGCATGCTAAATCATATTATCTTTTAAAAAAAATTAATTATCATATTATTTCTCAACGAAATGTGAATAGAATTTTTTTTTTCGACCACCCCCTTCCACAGCTCCCACCTCTATCTCCACCCCCTCCTTCCCTCAATTAATTTTTTTCAAAAAAAAAAAAAGATTAAAATGCACCCCTCAATCAATTCCCCACCTTTAGCCAAATCTATATGAAGAAAATCATGTACTTGTAAAAAAAATAATTATATTATATTTTTTTAATTATATTAGTCATTATTCATAATTTAAAGATGTTAGATTTTTTATATCCCCCCTCCCGCCATCGACCCTACCCCACCCTCGGCCGACCCCACTCGACCCCCCAAAACCATTTTACTCCACTTCTAACTAAGTCTATATGAGTAAAAATAATCACGTAATTGTGAAAAATCTTTTATGATTTATATATTCCTTTATTATATTGTGTACTATTTAAAGATGTCAAATTATTAACATTGATTGTTTTAAATTTTAAATTTTTACTCTTACCCTATATCTTTCGTTTAAAATTTATAAATAGCAATATATGTATTATCTAATTACTTCATTATATTCTCAAAATTAATTCAAATCCTCTATTGTATTTTAATTACTTAACTGAGCTAAATTATTTTTTTGTGTTACACACATCACCAGTTAAGTGTTCTTCTCTCTTACCTCAAAATATAAAAATTAGAATAGATAAGATTTGTCATACACAACAAAAAAATGAAATATAAATTAGAAGAAGATTCCAAAATAAATGAAAGATTCAAAAAGTAACTATTTAATCATGTCGTAGTTTTTCGTCCTTTTTAGTAGAATTATGTGAGTTAGTTTGTAGTTTATGTTAATAAAAATTTTGGAATTCTCTTAATTACATATTTTTTAACTTAAATTCAAAATATAAATAAAATGTTCGCACTTCTATCATTAGACAGTTTTAGTTTTCAAATTAATTATTTTTTCTTAATAAAAATGTGTGTGTATAAAAATCATATTTAAAAGCAGTTATATTTTTTAAAACGTGATTCTAATTTTTATTTTTATTATTATTTTTGTTACTATTACTATCATTACTATTACTATTATTAGTGCGTACTACAATTGCAACTTAAACTATTATTTCTAATCATTATTATCCTTGTACTTTTATTTTTTATTTAATATTTAATTAAATCAAAACATACAACGCACCACGTAATACTAATTATTATTATTACATTAAGTGTATTCAAATGTTGTGCTACTAATTATTATTATTACATTAAGTGTATTCAAATGTATTTTATAGTATATAAAAGGAATAAAATTTTGAAATAGTAACAGTTTATTTAGGACTCTTTAATCATACTTTTTTAAGGTAATGATTTTTTTTTTAAAAGGATAGCATTTTCAAATTCAAATATTTAATATCTTTTAATTCAAAAATTTATTACAATAATATTAACCTTTGTCCTAAAAAATTGCCACGTGACTTCTAAATAACTTGTCACGTGGCTTCTTGTCTTGCTTTTAGTGTTGCTTATATATATATATATATATATATATATATGTAGACATGTAGATTTTTTTATAATATTATTAGTTATTTTCATCCAGTATGAGTCAACCTTAGTAGTTTTCATCCAATAGGAGTCAAACTTAATTATTTTTTACCACAATATCAAATAAATGTGGAATAAATATTAAAATAATTAATAATCCACAAAATTTATTTAACTTGTAAGAGGCTAGTTCTTAAGATGCCACTTGGCATAACCTCACGCCATATATATATATATATATATATATATTTATTCTCCTTTATTAATAAATTTTGTAGATTATTAATTATCTTAATATTTATTTCATGTTGTGGTAAAAGACAATTAAGTTTGACTCCTATTGGATGAAAACTACTATATTGACTCACATTAGATAAAAATAACTAATAATATTATAAAAAATAAATATAAATTATTTCATTACAATTGAGTAAATGAAAAAAGTATTACAAGAAAGATCAATCAATTAATAGAGTAACCAATTAGTAAAGAGTAACCAAGCAACTTATATGAAAAAGATTATTATGCCCAAAGAGTCATTTCAAAATTAAAAGTTTTCTGAAAAATTGAAGGATTTTCCTATTAAGTAACTTTTAACTAAAAAAATTTAAAATTATTGTTAAATTGTTATAAATATATTTACATTATAGTGAATGTCTATCAAGATCTACTTTGATATCTATTAGGATTTAATTTGAAGCATCCGTCTTTTACTCAGACTAGGAGTAAATTTTTCCTATAAATAGAGGAGTTTTGTTCATTGTATTACAATCTTATAACCTCTCATCCCTCAAGAGAAGAAATAAGAATCACTTTCTATTCTCTCTACTCTCTATTCTTGTTCTTTCTTATTTTATAACACATTATCAGCACGAGACTTTGCCAAATAAGGTGAGATTATAAATCTAAAGGTCAAGGTTAGTAATTCCTTATGTTATTTGTATTTTTCTATTAATGATATAATTATTGTTGGATTTGAGAAAAAATAATTGGTTTGGAACCATTTATGTTTTAAATTCATTCCTCAAGAACAATATTATCAAAAGGGATGATAATATTTGGGTTCAAGTCCCATCGATTTATGCCTAAGATGCCTTTATATGGATAAAATATTGAGTTTGAATCTCAACACACCATATTGATGATATTGTGATGGCTAAGGTAAAATAATGGGTATTGGGTGAAAAGTCATGAATTTTGACCCATTGAATATGTTCCATTCCATGAAGTAAATGTGGTAGCAATATATGATAAATCTGAAATATGACAACTTACTTCATTCTTGAGGTGTATGTGGTAGCAGTGCATAATATGTCTGAAAGAAGACAAGTGATTGAATGCATGAATATAATAATGATCATCAAAAGTGATAATATTTTCACACGCTTATATGATTATAAGATATGCTAGAGAAAAATTCTCTACATCATATGAATGCCTCAATTTGCTTCTAAAGTAGCAAAATCTTGAAAGAGGTTATAAGTTATCATAATTTGATAGGTTTAAGGCACGATTATATTCCATTCCTGGGGAATGAGAAACTTATTAATGCAAACGTGCACTTGATTGTGATTGTATCACAACTCACCTCCGAAAGAGGTTGAGTAATTTTAAAATCTACTTTTGAAGTAGTAAATCTGAAATTTATTCATGTAATAGTAAATCTAAAATTTACTAAAGAAAAAGTACATGTCATGGTAAACTTGGAGTTTACTAGAATAAAAGTTCATAAATTGATATGAACGATTGTGACATCTCAAAGATGTGCATGTATTGAAGAACTAGAAGATTCTTTAAGAATTATTTATGTCGTTTGTTCTCATAATAAGTTGGTTGGACCAACTAATATTGGGATTGGATCCCTTCAAATCTGAAAATTTTAAAAGGTGAATAAGAGCCCGTTCACCTGTTATGTGATATGTTGAAAAGATGCATCAATAAGATGATCACATGTATATTCATTGTCAACCTACGTTTGACATTCATAAAGTTGCTTGCTCAATAAATTTAAGTTAAAAGCATGACTTTCAGATTGTGTAATCAAGATAATTCATCTTGATGATGATGGTTTAGCATTTAATGCCTTTCATAAATAGCTAAACCATCGCTAATGAGAACAAAGCTTCATGTGTTGGTCCTAAATATGATATGTTGCATACAATAACACTTGTATGCATTAGACTAAATTATGATTATTTCATCCCTCTTAATTGGTTTAAGGTCATGAACCAACTATTCCATTTAATAGTTTTAATGTGCGATATACGATTAATGAATATACCATGATGCACAAATGATTCTTCAAAGAAGATGAGGATGAATGTTAGTTTTCCTAACATAAGAGGGAGATTATAAGAAGCTATGAAATATGTTAGGAATTATCATAAGATCCTCATTCATAAGATAATTCAAGTCAAACGCCGAAAGCATCTCATATTTAAGCTACAAGTGCTCCTATTTTGTATCCTTGAAGGACAAAGTCTATACATGCATGAAGCACAGTAGACTAATCGGTTCCAAATGAAACAAGGAGCAAATAATCATAATAAGAAGGCAATGTGCTCTTGAAGAGACTATGACATAACACTTCATGAAACCTTATGAGAGGTTCAGGTACCTGAAAATAATGAAGTAATCAGATCTCAAATGTTATGTTGCATTGTGAACCGATACAAAATGATATATCATAAATATCTTTGACACAATATTGGAGCAATATTTTGAAAGATTACGAGGATCTGAATTCTACGTTTATTTAAGCATGCTGACGTAGAAACATTTATCAAGTGACATGAAAGGATGCATTTTGGTAAGCGTAAAACTTATTTGATTTGCAGTTCAGACACTTGAAGATGTCATTCAGGAAATGTTGAATATTGTTACTTGACAAAACTTATGTGAAAAATTTTAAGGATTCAAACTGCTTGAAGCATATAAAAGTTTCTGGGAAACTTATTTATAATTCTTATATTGTATAAGCTTATTGCTTGAACATCATTGGAACTCTTGGAGAGTTTTCAAAGCAATAGATTATTTACTGAAATTCGAAATATATTGAATTGGATTGGTTATGAAGTACCATATCTTAGTGTAATTGATGCACTCATGTACCTTGCAAATACTACAAAGCCTATAGCCTTTTCAGTCAATTGGTTAGCAAGGTATATTTCTGCTCCTACTATGAGACATCAAAATGGGATAAAACACATGAGCTTATTTTATTCTAAAGATTGCATTCCGATCTTATTGGTCATGCTGATGCTGGGTACTTATCTGACCCACATAAAGCTCGGTCTCAAATAGGCTATGTGTTCATATGTGGTGGTACTACCATATCTTGAAGATATACAAAGCAGTTTATCGTAGCCACTTCATCGAATCATGCTGAGATAATAGCTATTCATGAAGCAAGCCGAGAATATATATGGTTGAGGTCCATGATACATCTCATTTGAGAAAAATATGGTGTGAAATATGACAATCTACCCATAATTTTATACAGAGATAATTCAGCATACATAGCATATCTTAAGGGAGGATTCATAAATGGAGATAGAACGAAGCACATTTTGCCAAAGCTTTTCTACATACATGAGCTACAAAAGAATGATGATATTAACATGCAACAGATTCGTTCAAATGACAATGTGACTGATTTATTCACCAAATCTTCTCCAATTGCAACTTTCAAGAAGATGCTGCACAAGATCAGGATGCAAAAGTTCAAGGATGTTCTCATTAGGGGGAGCAAATACGCGCTGTACTCTTTTTCCCTTTCAAGGTTTTGTCCCACTGGATTTTCCTTGTAAGGTTTTTAATGAGGCAACTATATGCGTCTTGTTAGAGATGTGTATTCTTTTTTTCTTCACTAGATTTTTTTCCTACTGGGTTTTTTCTAGTAAGGTTTTAACGAGTCACATTATCTATCTAGACATTCAAGAAAGAGTATTATAAATATATTTACATTATAGTGAATGTCTATCAAGATCTACTTTGATATCTATTCGGATTTAATTTGAAGCATCCGTCTTTTACTCAGACTAGGAGTAAATTTTCCCTATAAATAGAGGAGTTTTGTTCATTGTATTTACAATCTTATAATCTCTCATCCCTCAAGAGAAGAAATAAGAATTACTCTCTCTATTCTCTCTATTCTTCTTCCTTATTCTTTCTTGTTTTATAACATAAATGAATTATTGTAATTATAGTAAGATAAAATAAGGAAAGCATGGCCTTAATATCTTAATCAATTATAAATTGAATTTTTAACTAGGTTTTTGAATTTGAATTTAAAATGAAAATCTTACCTCTTATATATACCCTTTCAATAATACATAAATATTATTACACTTTCCTCCCCCCCACATTGTTAATCATTAGCTATAGCTGTCATTATCATGTTTTGCATTATGAGTATGTAGCAATTAAATAAGAATTGTCAGTATTTTTTGAAATATTAACTCTAATTTTCTTAATGGTTTTAGGCTTAAAAATCAAGTTTTCATAGAGTACGAGACCAAAAGTGGTGATGCAATGTTATCACTAATTCAAAACAAAAGAATCGACTTGAAGGCTCAAATGGAGCAGTACCATGTCACAACCCGAGATTACCCCTAGTCGCGATAACGGTGCTTTCGACCACAAGTAACCACAAGCTAACCCAGGAGCTGGTACCTGCTGTGAGCATTGAATAAAATAGTAATACATCACATGTACGGAAGGTAAGCTGATAAAATACTGTAGAATTGAATATTGAAATACGAATCAAAATATGTCTGAAATATCTGATAGCAACTACTAACACTGAAATGACTGACTGACTATCTAACTGATTTTCTGAAAGCCTCTAAACATCATGAGGAGTTTATGGGACAAATTCCCAACTAAATCCAACTCACTGAACATAAAAAAAACATTGAATTAATGGATATAAACAAATTATGTCCTCGATGGATGAAGACTTACCACTATTGTGTTGAGTAACATTGAACTGTCTAAGAGCGATCGAAAAACTATGCGTCCGAACCTATGTTATAAGACAACATAGCACAAAGAAAAGTATGCGGTCAATACTTTGAATGTACTGGTATATAAGATGAGGAATGACTGATATGCATACAGTAACTGAGCATAACTGCATGAATATGTAATATCTGTGAATGCAAGACCAAGCATAAGCATATTTCTGAGATAATTTGTAATCTAAAAGACTAAAAGCCTATAATTGAATAACTGAAAATCTATACACTTGGTCAAGCAAACCTGAACTAAAATACACTGATTACTGTACTGAGACTAGGGGAGGAATCATGTAACCGACATGCCATAATTTGAGCTAATCGAGGTCCAACCTGTAACCCCAGTTTGAAGGGTGTCAGTACCGTGCCACAGGTACTAATATTGACTGTTTGGATCCACTAAACTGGTGTCCTAAAGGACTAAGGAGTTACCCTCTACTGGCAAGTGCTCTCCTGAGATATGTGTCAACCTTCAACTGGCAGGAAGGCATCTCAAACTTACCTGGCTATATAGTTCTGGAACTCAGGGATTGCTACTAAGGGTTACACCCTCTACTGGCAAGTGATCCCCCATCCCTGGGTTTTCTCGGTGCTAAATCCTACACCTAACTGAACTGACACTGATATTGAACTAAACTAAACTCAATTGAATATTTTTAAATAACTGATAGTGCTCATTATGATCATAAATATTTGAGTAAATAACAAGACTCATGGTTTCACTGAATTATTACTCGAAAGATCTAAAATTATTTAAAACACATAGGTATCGGGTGTTCATAACCCACCAGCACTGAATGATCATAAAATATATTATTAAGGCTTAAAACTGTGGTATGAAATCATGATTCAGAAACTCAAAGTATGGACATTTCATCAAACATGTAAGAATCATAAATTTGAGCATGGGAATTTCTAAAAATGAGGAAACAACATGATTACACGGCTAAATTCATAATTTGAGGATTTATTCTGAAATCAATAGAACATGACATGGGAATTGCAACACTTAAACATGATATGACTCATTCCACTTGAAAACATTTGTATCCATAACTTGACATTGAATTGATAAGAGATTCATGGATTTATTTCATCTTGAACATGTATAAACTCATAAAGTAAACCAAAAAAGGGTTTTTGGGCTCCATGAGTGAAAGGTACCCATGGATGAACATCCCACATACCTTAATAGCTATAATAATGAAGATGATATGACTAGTGTTTAATGATAATATTTGACTTGAATCATGATAAGGGACGTTAATGGGATGATTTGGGAGAATTTTAAAATTTTTGAAAAAGCATTCGGGATTTTTTTGGGACCCCAAATAATTTAGGGTCCACGATAGCAACGTGCCATGCTATATGCATGCCATGATAAGGGCATGGCACGCCATTTTCATGCCGTGATAGCGGAGTGCCACATTGCAGGGTACGTATCGCCTAATTTTATTTTTTTTAAAGTTGGGGTGAGGTCTTTTTGATCCATAACCCCATTAAATGACCCTAAACACTCCCTAACCCATATTAGGTAATCAATTATCAGTTTTTATCATTACTCTTCCCCTTTTCAACTTTCAATAGAAGCAACTAAGGGTTTTCTCAAGAATTCAATTCTCCAGGCTCTAAACTCCAATTTTTCTCAAATTTCTTTCGTGATTCAGGCATGTTGGACACTCCTTATGTTAAATATTATAGCATTGCATTAATTTATTTGTTATTTAAGTGTTCTTAAATATTGATTTTAAACTAGAGTTGAGGGTTTTTGGTTATTACAAACTTGCATTGATTTTTTTAGATTTTAAATGGTTTATTCATGGTTTGAATGGTGGATTGTGAACTTTATTGGTGTCCCATTGTAATGATGGAATTTGACAACATGGTTTTCATAATGGTTATTTGTTTTGTCATGATAATGACTGGAACCTCAACCCATTTTCATAATTTGACTTTTGTAAGAAAGTACAGAGGTTTTGGAATGCCCTTGCAGGCTATGGTTGTGAATTTTGAACAAAAATTTGGTCTCTAATTGGTTAAATGGTTATGGTTTGGCATAATGAGAATATCTTGCAAGTCTATTGGTATAATGATACCAACTCGGGATTGCCTTAGTAAAAGACTCTATATTGATATTGTGTGTAAAACTATTTTAATTTGGGCTTAAAGAAAATTGTGTAGCTTACCGAGGAGGTGTAATCCCGGGAGGACCAAAACTAAAACCCATGTTTGCTAACATTGGGGGTCTATGACCACTGTCTCAGCTTTGCACAATATATTTTTGGGCGGCTAATTGACTATTGGTGACTTTAGCCTAACTTATCCAGTCTATGTAGCTAACATGGACTGGGGCCCTTTCGACAATGGAGATGAGCCAATATAGCCCGTGGGTGCCTTTAGGTAGGTATGAGCTATACAGTTCAGGATTAAATTTTGAATGATCATGTTTCATGTCCCTTGCCCCTATCCCAACTCTCTCTCTCTCTCTCTCTATATAGATATATATATATATATATAATTGTGGTTGTTCATGTGATTTATGATTGATTTTTGGTAAATGCATATATTTTACCCCTTTTCTTGGGTTGCATGCGAATACTCACCGTAATGACCATCTCCAGATGCTACATTATTCCATGATGTAGGTTTTAGGCTTATCTTGTAACCCTGTGTAGTGTTAGGTGATTTAGTATTCCAATTGGACAGTTGTTGAAATGGTGATCCCTCCATCTTTAGAAGGCCTATTTTCATTTAGTTTTTATTTTCTGTTCCAGTACCTTTGGTTTTCTTTTGGGATAGTTGGGGTCATGTCTTGGTTGGTATTCTCTGTATTAGAGGCTTTTGTGGATAATACTAGGGTATTATTATGGATTTGGTTTTTAATTCATAAATTTATACTTTTGGTTAGCACATTTCTTTTATCCTATTGTTAGATCACATATTTTATTACTGTTACTATGCTTTTGAGGTAAGGAGAAAGGTTTATCTTAGGCCTTGGTTGGTTTGGGGTGTCTATTATGGCCACGACACTGGTTTGAGTCATGACAAGCTTAGTATCAGAGCACGATTTAGGGCCACTGGGTATCTACAAAGACGTATTGAGTAGAGTCTCTTTATCAATGTGTAGCATTTATAAGGTGGAGGCTATAAGGCATTTAGGAATTTTTCCTCTCTTTATGTCTATTTAGTGCTAGAGCGTCTAGTTTTCATGAATCTTCTCTAACACCTGACTTACTCACATTTCAGATCATGCCCCCATGAAGATCTAATAGTTGAAGGAACTTAGCTGGAACCTCCATCCGAATAGGGTAAAATATGGAGAAAGTTTGCCCTACTCATGGAATGCAAACTCGATATAGGGCCCATAATCCTAACTTCATTACTTCATTTGGGGTTCTTCAGGTCCCTACTAGTCTTTCTCGGGATTTATGGGCTGGTACTACTTATTTTCAATCCCTGCAAAGAGAGGTCTCGAATGCCGAGTCTCATCAATCCATTCACATGCTTGCTCAGATTGTGGCATCGCAGTCTTATGGGGCTAATTATGTTGGTCCTATTACCAATTCATTTAAGGTCAATGGGGTTAGCCAATTTATGAGGCTGAATCCCCCAACCTTTACATGTTTTAAGTTTGAGGAGGATCCTTAAGGGTTTGTTGATGAGATAGAAAAAATTTTCAGAGTCATGTATGCTAGTGATTTAGAGGGGGTTAAGTTTGTAGCTTATCAGTTGAAAAAAATGGCTTATCGGTGCTATGCGGAGTGAAAGGAGTTAAAGGGTGAAGATGTTGAGCCAATGGTATGGGAATAGTTTATGGGTGCTTTCTTGACTACTTCTTTCCTCAGGAGTTGAGGGAAGACAAAGCAGAATAGTTTGTGAATCTGAAGTAGGGTTAGATGAGTGTTTAGGAGTATGCATTGAAGTTCACCCAACTATAGTGTTATACTCTTGAGTTTGTATCTAGTATGAGGTATCGAATAAGGATGCTCGCTTTAGGCTTGTCCCGTGATTTGGTGTTAGAGTGTAAGACTGTTATGATGGACAATGACTTCGATATATCTAGGCTAGAGATTTATATGCAACAGGTGGAAGATGAGAAAAAAAAGAAGGTAGAAATAGGGGAAGGTAGAGTAAGAAGTTTAAGTATGTAGAGCAGGAAGAAAATTAGTTGAACAATAGGAAGGATGATAGGCAATAGCCTAAGAAGAGAAACTAGGGAAATTCCTATTCATCATCTAGTGCTCCTTATCCTAATCCATGAGGTGATTAGTATTTTCAATTTAGTAATGGTCCTAAGGCACTAGTTGCCTAGTCTCAGGACAGTGATTCTCAATCAACCTCACCTTATCCACCTTATCATGGTTGCGGGAAGCGCTACCGTGGTAATTATGCGGAGGGGAGAAATTGGTGCTTTAATTATGGTCATCCTGGTCATATGCACTGTGATTGTCCTATAGCTAGGGGTTCATCTTAGGCTGGTAAGGCTCATGCTACTACTTTATCGGTTCTTGCAGCTAAAGGTGCTACTTCAAGAATGGAAACTGGTTGGAATCGCCTTTATGCACTTTCTACCCGTCAGGAATTTGAGGCATCTCTACATGTTGTAATGGGTATGTTACATCTTTTCATCCATGATGTTTATTAATTGCTTAACCCTGGTTCCACTTTGTATTATGTGACTCCTTACGTGGTTGTACACTTAGGTTTTGGTCGTGAAAGTATATTTGACCCTTTTTCAGTTTCTACCCCGTGGGTGAGTCTATTATTGCTAGAAAGTCTATAGGGGTTGTGTAGTATCCATCTTTACTAGTGAGACATTGGTAGATTTAATATAGATCTTGATTTGGTGGATTTTTATGTAATCTTAGTGATGTATTGGCTTCATTCATGCTATGCTTCTATGAATTATAGGACCCAGAAGGTTACCTTTAACTTTCCAAACGAACTGGTAATAAAATAGGGGGAGTTCCCTAGTACCCAAAGGAAAATTTATATCTTATATTAGGGATCAAAAATTGATATCCAAAGAATATTTTTATTATTTAGTTTAGGGACAGGGTTTTGACTTTGAAAGTTCCTTCTTGCAATCTATACACGTGGTTAACGAATTCCCAAAGTTTTTCTCGATTATCTTCTCAGGATTCCTCTTAATAGGGAAGTAGACTTTGGGATTGATCTTCTACCGGATACTCATCCCATGTTCATTTCTCCCTATAGGATGGCTCCTATAGAGTTAAAGGAACTAAAGGAACAATTAGTACCTCCTTGATAAGAGTTTCATCCATCTTAGTGTTTCTCCTTGGGGTGATCCTGTGCTTTTCGTACGAAAGAAGGATGAGTCTCTTTGGATGTGTATAGATTATTGTCAGTTGAATAAGGTTACAGCAAAAAAAAAATTACCCTCTTCCTAGGATTGATAACCTCTTTGATCAGCTTCAGGGTGCTAAGTGTTTCTCTAAAATAGATCTCCTTTCAGGTTAACATAAATTGAAGATTAGGGAGGCGGATATTCAAAGGACTACTTTCCAAACCCTTTATGGCCACTACAAGTTCTTGGTTATGTCATTTGAGTTGACTAATGCTCCGACTATTTTCATGGACCTTATGAATCGGGTGTTCATATAGTTCTTAGATTTGTTCATTATAGTCTTTATTGATGACATCTTGGTGTACTCCAGAAGTGATGAGGATCATGCCAATCACCTCTGAATCGTGTTGCAGACCCTTAAGGATCAGAAATTGTACGCAAAATTTTCTAAATGTGAATTTTGGCTAAGTGCGGTGACTTTTCTTGGGCATGTTGTATCTAGTGAAGGGATTAAAGTGGATCCACAAATGATTGAGGCGGTTATAAAGTGTCCTAGACCCACAACTCCTATTTTGCAAAAATTTTGACTTTTTTAGAGTCGCCACTTAATTTATTTGAAAAGGAATTAAGAAAACCTTTGAAAGTTACTTAAACGATCCAAAACAAAAAAAAATCATTTAAGTTTGAAGATTCTGAGTAAGCGGTTCCTATTAATTCTCTTGGAAGGTTGTTAAGGCACCAAGAGTATTCGCTAACTTGCGGTTATCCAAACTATTTGAAAATATCTTTTGACTAACTTCGAAAAGAAAGATTGATTGTTCAAAAGTAATTGATTTTAGGAAAAGACTTGTGTAAAATGGATTTAGACGAATTAGTAGGGATTTTAACTAAGTCTAAACAAACTAAAATCAAAGCATGTAAAAGGAAAAGGGGATAAAATAAAAGACTTAGGCCATTGGGCCCAAATCAATAGACCCTGTCCTAATCTAATTGGGTTTTTGGCCCACTTGCACCTGTCCTAATCTAAATATTGGGCTTTCGGCCCACAACCTATCCTAAGATAGTTTTCGGACCTTTGAGGCCCAAAACTCGTCTCACCTGTATTAAAATACAACTTTGACCTCGAGGCCCAAATGAATGAATAAAAAATGACTAAATGAATAAATAAAAGAAGACAATAATAAAAATCGAGACGTTTCAAGTCTCTTAGTGACCTCATCAACTGGTTTTGATCCATTTTCCTTCTCCTTCTATCTTCTAGCACCCGCACGCCACGTAGTGGACCTTGGGTTTAACTTTGGACTTGACTCAAAGAGGTGACCCTCATTGAACCATTACGAAATGCAAGAGGAGAGGAGTTCATTTGAATTTGAGATATTTTTTGCATGCAAAGAAAAGATAAAGAAATTAATATACGTTCAAGGCATAATAGTTACATATTTAAAAGTAAAAGAAAATATCAAGAATCAATTTTTGAATTACAATGATATGCTCACTTGCACACATATAACAAAACTAAGAGTCAGTAGATAAAATGCAAAGCAAAGACATCCACTTGCATGTCTCATGATTTATGTTCATATTAAGAATGAATAAAGGTAAAAGGAAGAAGGTCATATTCAATGAATTAGTGCGAGAAACAAACAACATAAGCTTGCGAATGTAAAGGGATGAGACAGCAAAAAAAAATACTCATGACTTCTAAAATTGAACAAACATAGACACTAATCCATATAACAAAAGAAAATAAAGATTATCTTTTCAAGAAAGAGAAACTTTAAATTTCAATTAATGCGACATTAACGAAAATTCATACATCTAAATTACAATCAATATTTTATGAAAAAACGTGTAATGACCTATGGTTTATTTTTAAGACATCGTTGATTCTCTTTTGATATTATGAATAAAAGAGAGAGACATAAATCAAGTCTTTACGCACACAAAGAACACATGTAACAATCTGGAGTAAGAAAATAAGTATAAAAGTTTAAGAATAAAAGTTTAGCATCTCTAAAAGTGGAATATCGTTCAACAATTATACTATGCATAATTCAAAAATATCCAAATAATTCTATTTAGCCACGAAAGTCCAAACTTTCTCATCATTTTGACAAGACAACATGCGAACAAAAGAGGAATAAACATCTTGGATGAAAAATAAAGCTAGCTCTTCATCTCTTATATAGGATTTTGAAATTCATTAAAATAATTAGCAAGCAAATGACAAATTCTTGACTTAACTAATTACTATTTTTATTAAGGAGAAACAAACAATAATTACTATTTTTCCAACATAAAAGAAACAACTTTACATGCTAAAACAAACATATCCGCCAACAATTAATGAGTCCGTCTTTTGAGCAATGATCAATACATAACAATCAAAGAATAAAGGCAAAAGGCAAAACAATCAATATTAACTATTCTTTTCAACATAAAGTAAATAACTTTACATGCTAAAAACAAACATATCTACCAATAATGAGTTTAAATAAGACATGAGTATGTTTTTCAAGTAAGGATCTAAACTTTATCCAAAATAATCAAAGAATAAGGTCAAAAGGCAAAACAATTAATATTAACTATTCTTTTCAACATAAAGAAAATAACTTTACATGCTAAAAACAAACATATCCACCAACAATGAGTTTAAACAAGACATGAGTATGTTTTTCAAGCAAAGATCTAAACTTTATCCAAAATATTCAAAGAATAAGGTAAAAAGACGAAATAATCAATGTTAACTATTCTTTTCAACATAAAGAAAATAACTTTACATGCTAAAAATAAATATATCCACCAACAATGAGTTTAAACAAAGCATAAGTACAACTTTTAAGCAAAGATTGAAACTTTATCTATAATAATCAAAGAATAAAGTCAAAACAAGCACGTCCAACTATTCTTAGCTCATCTTTATATCATGAACATGAAAATAATTAAAATATCGATATCACAATGTCCTATGGCCTTCAAGACCATCTACAACAAACAAAATTATAACTACAACTACGAAGAAGAAAAAGATGAAGAAGAAAATGATAATAAAACTAAAAGAAGAAAAGATGTGTTTACCTTTTGGGAGACAGCAAAACAAGACTACGAGTTTCATCTAAATCAACAACCACCGAAAAATGTCGCCGGCAACTCGAAATTTTTTATTAGCCGATCAAATCTATAAAATAAAAATTTTTACTAAATAAAATAACTATTTTGCTCAAAATAATTTTTTCACCTTTCTAGCCTCTATTTTTTTTTTTTTACTTTTCCATCCCCTTTTTCTATCAAAGTAGTGGTAATATTTATAGGAGAGAATGTTTTTTTTTCCTTTTATCCACCAATGTGGGAGAAAAGTATTTATAGAAAAGGATGAGGATTTATTTCTTGTCATCCACCAATGTGGGAGAAAAGCCATTTAGGGCGTTTTTGAAATTTAAAAATTGAAGATATGGTGAGGTGAAAGATAATTTGGGGGGAAATTGTACAATGTAGTACAATTTTTGAATTTCAAAATTGGGAAATGACAAAGTTGGGGGGGAAATAGTACAATGTAGTACAATTTGAAATTATTTTTCGGTGGGAATTGGGTAGAAGTTATGAGAGTTTTTGGGAATTTTGGGGTGATTTAAAATATAACCCTAATTGAGATTTAAAATTTAGCCATATTCATTTAATTTTGACCAAATTAAAAATCAATTGACGGATTACATTGCAATTATGGCCAATTTGATTTCAATTATGGCCAAATCTAACAGATTGGCTAAATTAAATTGAAATTCGATACGAATTAATACTTATTTTAATCCAGAGCTTATTGATTTAATAAAATCAAATGCATATTTATCCAAATAAATTATTTTGATAATAAATTTTATTAAATTCAAGATTTTAATCATTATATTTATTTTCAAAATAATCCTTAATAAAAATCTAATATTCTATAGAATAAATATTTAAGTAATCAAATTATATAATCTCATATAACTGAACACGATAATAAATAATTGCTACTTAAAATGACAAAATTACGTACAAAAATATTTTGAATTTTTTTTATTCGGATGAAATAAATATTTTAATTTTATTAAAAACCAAAGAAACTCAGGATTAAACTTAGTTATAGAGGACAAAAATTAGGTGTCAACAAATCCAACTGACACTAGGACTTTCTTGGGCTTGGAAGGTTACTATAAGAAATTTGTGGAGAGTTTCTCGTCAATTTCTGCTCCATTGACAAGGTTGACTTAGAAAAAGGTAAATTTTTATGGTCTAATGCTTGTGAGGGAAGTTTTGAGAAATTAAAGGATAAGTTGACTTTTGCTTAAGTTTTGACCTTACCCGAGGGTGCTGAAGGGTTTGTTATGTATTGTGATAATCCCATATGGGGCTGGGTTGTGTCTTGATGTAAGATTCATGAGAGAGATTACCTGACTCACGATCTAGAGTTGGCGACTGTGGTCTTTGCTTTGAAAATTTGGCATCACTATTTGTACAGGGTGCATGTGGACATTTATCAGACCATAAGAGCTTACAATTCGTGTTCACGTAGAAGGATTGAACCTCAGGCATAGGCGGTGGCTCAAAATACTTAAGGACTATGACATCAGATTGCATTGTCAACCAGGTAAAGCTAATGTTGTTGTTGATACTCTTATTAGGTTGTCCATGGGGAGTCTATCCCATGTTGAGGAGGAGAAAAGAGGATTAGTAAAGGTCATTCACTGGCTTGCAAACTTTTTGGTTTGCTTGTTGGACTCCGATGATGGGGAGTGATAGTTAAAGAGGTAGCAAAATTGTCTCTTGGGGATGAGGTCAAGGAAAACTAGGTTATGGATCTCATACTTATGCAAATTAAAGATGATGTGGGTCAGTAAAAAGTCACGGCTTTCAAGATTGGGGGATATGGAATAATGAGGTACCAAAGAAGGTTGTGTGTTCCTGATGTAGATGGGATAGGGGAGAGGATTTTGACAAAAGCCCATATGTCCAGATATATGGTTCATTCAAGTTTGACAAAGATATATCACGACTTGAAGAAAATCTATTAGTGGAATAATATAAATATAGATGTGGTGGATTTTGTTGCCAAGTATATGGTTTGTTAGCAAATTAAGATTGAGCATTTAAGGTCAGGTGGTACTTCTAAAGAGATAGATTTACCCATGTGGAAGTGGGAAATGATTAACATGGACTTTGTTATGAGTCTTCCATGATCTCAAAATCAGTATGATTCTATTTGGGTCATTGTGTATAAGATGACTAAGTTCACTCACTTCTTGCCTGTGAGAACCAACTAATCATGAGAGGATTATGCCAAGCTGTTTAGTCAGGAAATAGTTAGGTTTCATGGGGCCTCAGTGTCTATTATTTCTGACCGAGGTATATAGTTCTCTTCATATTTTTGGCATTCTTTCCAGAAAGGGTTGGGTACTCAGGTGAACCTTATCACAGTATTCCACCCTCAAATGGATGGACAAGTAGAGCGTACTATTTAGACTCTGGAGGATATGCTACGTTCCTATGTAGTTGTCTTTAAAGAAAGTTGGGTTGATCATCTACTACTTGTTGAGTTCGCTTATAATAACAATTATCATTACAACATCCAAATAGCCCCTTTTGAGGCCCTTTATGGTAGAAGGTGTAGGTCTCCAATTGGATGGTTTAAGATGGGTGAGACTATACTATTTGTGCTTCACTTGGTTCATCAAGTGATGGAAAAAGTGAAGGTGATTTCAATAAAAACTTAAGACACCTCAAAGTTGCCAAAAGTCTTATACAGATGTGAGACGAAGGGAGTTGAAATTTGAAGTTAATGATTGGGTGTTTTTGAAGGTTTATCCTATGAAAGGAGTCATGAGATTTGGGGAAAGGGGAAGCTCAGTACTTGTTATGTTAGTCCGTATCAAATTGTTAGAAGGACTAGGAATGTTGCCTACGAATTTGAAATTAGCAACAAATTTGGCCTCCATTCATCCCATATTTTATGTGTTAATGCTTAAAAAGTGTGTGGGTAATCCTTCCTTTGTAGTGCCCGTTAAGGATATTGGTGTTAAAGATTTGTTGTCCTACAAAAAAATTACGATTAGAATCTTGGATAGGCAAGTACAGAAGTTGAGAGCTAAGAAAATAGCTTTGGTAAAGGTGCTTTGGAGAAACCAAAAAGTAGAAGAGGCTACATGAGAATCGGAAGAGCATATGATGGCTATACCCATTCTTGTTTCCAACATTGGACGAAAGCGCTTAAATTATGAAATCTTACTTCTTTATTTGACACATTTTGAATTTGTTCTTGAGTTCCTCTATACTCTTCCTATTCTCGCGCTAAAGGTAACCTAATTACTCATTCGGGGATGAATGATCCTAAAGGGGGATAATGTAAGACCCCAAAAATCTCAACAAATTTACTTTGGACCCTCCCCCATGTTTAATGATAATATTTTACTTAAATCATGATAAGAGATGTTAATGGGATGATTTGGAAGAATTTTGAAATTTTCAAAAAGCATTTGGGGTTATTTTGGGATTTCGAACTAGTCAGGGTTCGTGATAGCGGCATGCCATGCTATGTACATTCCATGATAAGGGCGTGGCATGTTATGTGCATACCGCAATAGCGGTGGCCATGTTGCTGGGCACAAATTTCTCAGTTTATTTTCTTAAAGTTGGGGTGAGGGCTTTTTTATCCTTAACCCCATTAAATGACCTTAAACCCTCCCTAACCCATATTAGGCAATCATTATAAGTTTTTATCATTATTCTTACCCTTTTCAACTTTAAAGAGAATCAACTAAGGTTTTTCTCAAGAATTCAACTCTCCAGGCTCTAAACTCCAATTCTTTGTGAAATTCTTCCATCATTCAGGCATGTTGGTCACTCCCTATGTTAAATATTGCATTAATTTATTTTTTATTTAAGTGTTGTTGAATGTTGATTTTAAATTAGGGTTGAGCATATTTGGTTGTTACATACTTGCATTGATTTTTCCATGTTTTAAATGGTTTATTCATGATTTGAATGGTGGATTGGGAACTAAATTGGTGTCCCACAGTAATGGTGGAATTTGGCAATATGGTTTTCGTAATGTTTATTGGTTTTTGGCATGATAATGACATGAACCTCAAGCCATTTAGTAATTTTGCTTTGAACAAGGATTCTATAGATTTGAACTCATCTTTTGAAATATAGCATTACATAAAATGGTAAAAAGGTAAAGTTGGAATTCCCTTGGGGGTTATAGTTGTGGATTTTAAATGGAAATTTGGAGTCTAACTGGTTAAATAGTTATGGTTTGGCATAATGGGAATAACTTTCAAGTTTATTGGTATGATGATACCAACTCGGGAATGACTTAATAAAAAAACTCCATGGTTGATATTGTGTGTAAAAAAATTTTAATTTAGGCTTAAAGGGAATTGTGTAGCTCACCAAGAAGTAGTTCCAAGGGGACTAACGCTGAAAAATCATGTTTGCTGATGTTGGAGGTTTATGACCACTGTATAAGCTTTACAAAGTATATGTTTTGGGGGGCTAATTGACTATTGGTGACTTTATCCTAACTTTTCCTGTCTGATCCATGCGACTAAAAGGGACTGGGCTCTTCCGGCAGGGGGAGCCGAACCCATATAGCCCATGGGTGCCTTTAGTTTGGTACGATCTATATAGTTTAAGATTAAGTTTTCAGATGATCATATTTTATGTCCCTTACTCCTATCCCGACATATATATCTATATTTATATCTATCTCTCTCCTCTCTCTATATATATAAATTATGATTATATATGTGATTTATGACTAGTTTTTGGCAAATACATATATTTTACCCCTTTTCTTGGGTTGGATTCCAGTAATCACTGTACTGACAATCCCTGGACGCCAAATCATTTCTTGAAGTGGGTTTCGAGGGCTTCTTTTGTGACCTTGTGTAGCGGTAGGTAATTTAGTATTCCAATTAGACAGTTGTTGAAATGGTAATCCCTCTATACTTTAGAAGGCCGGGTTTTATTTAGTTTTCATTTTTATTCTAGTACTTTTGGTTTTCTTTTGGCAGATTTGATGTCATGTCCTGACTTGGTTGGTATTCTTTGGATTAGAGGCTTTTATGGACAGTGTTGGGGTATTATTGTGGATTTGGTTTTTAAGTCATAAGCTTATCTTTTTTTTTTTTATCATATTTCTTTATGCTATTGGTTAGATCCCATAATTTGTTATTGTTATCATTATCTTGAGGTAAGGATAAGGTGTCATCTCAACCTTGGTTGGTTTAGAATGTCTGTCATGGTTAGGGTCTCGGTTCGGGTTGTGACAACCATTAATAGTGAGATTCCATTTTAAGCTCCCATCGAGATGATAACGGAGAAATATCATAGCCTTGACAAAGTCTTGATTTGATGTATTATTTTTATCTTTTATGGTGTCTGCTAGATCAATTACATCCTAACGAGTTTCTTGTCATGACCCAAATAGCCATGAGTGTCACCCACACTAATCTTTCCGTAGGATAACATCTAAACGAACCATTACTCAATCACTTAGTCAATATTAAAATGTTATTATCATAAGACCACCTTAATAACAATAATTTGGAGCTAATCATTTAATGCGTAAATTAGATAAATTACTTACTGAAATTCCCAAGACCTAAATGCCATTGTACAAGAACTTCCAACAAAGATCATATCCAAAATAGATATCTAAATATAAAGAAAATAAAGAATGTTTCATTGTCCGAAAGATGGACAAGAACAAATAGGATGACCCATGGCAATCTAGAGACATAGTGCTCACCCTTAGATAAATATCTGCTATCAAACTCTATAGGTAAGGTCATGTCCGAGCTTCTGAAACACTTTCTGGACTCAACAAAAGAAGATTACAGGGTAGTATCAATACAAACCACTATGTACTGGTTGGTATCATAGGCCAAATCAATTTAATAGAATTTACACGACATAAATCAAGTAACAAGTAGAAATGCATCGTCACTTAACATGTATTCAATAAATCAACAATACATCAATAACAGGTCAAACAGTGCTTACAAATAAGCCACATAACCATCAAGAGCAATACCATACTGTAAACATCTACCGAATCAACAACAATATCATAAGTAACAATCACATCCTTCTAAACCTCACAATTAGAACACCATTAGATCGTTGCCTACTTAACAACCCATAAAACCTCTCAAATTCAACATAAATATGTACACACATGCTATGGGACTTATTTTTGCCCAGCTAATCATGACCTGCAAGGAATAGTCTATATTTATATAACGTACAGGCATGGTACCTAATCCTCCATAAATAAGTAATATCAATATCATATTTTTACTGGAGAAGTACCTTATCCTCCATAAACAAGTTATATAAATATCATATTCGTACCGGCATGGTACCTTGAAATATCTCAAAAATAGGACCCTTGAAAATTTCATTGGTTTTAGACCTTTTTGACTTGGTACGACTCAAAGGAGTCACTCATACCCTTAGTTATGAGTCGTAGGGTTTCTAGGTGGTCCAATCATACCCTAGGTAGTAAGGATGGCTTATCTACTGCCCAAGGTATGACTCATATGGTCAAGAGTTGTATGGTAGATGATGAGTGGTCTAGGATAAGTCGTATGGTGCATGTTTGAGTTGTCTAGTGTAATCTATCCACCATACGGTTGGGGGATACAATTGAGGTTACCACTGATACCCTTAGGCATGAGTTAGGAAGGTTAAGTCATATATAAACTAGTAGGTAAGGTCTTTTCAAGTTTGGGTACGAGTTGGGGTGTCACTCGTACCCTTGGATACAAATGGTAAGGTGAGTCGTACTCCTGGACGTGAATTATTTTAATTTTTAAGTCAAGGGTAGTTTGAATATTTCCTACTCCTAAACCTTTATTTTTATACATTATATAACCCTATATTCCTTCCATAACACTTATTAAAGGATCATAACACATCAAATACTCTCTTAAACACTCTCTTAAAAGTTTGGAGGCTAGGGTTTCTTCATGTGTTCTTCAAAGGGCTAAAAAGGTCAAGATTTCGTCCATGAATCATCTTGTATAAGGCATGTACTCCTTCCATCATTTTTAGTTAAACATAAAGGCATGTTTATTTTGTTTTACACGTTGATTTATGAATCATGAATTGTAGATTTTGAAATATTATTGAGGGTTTTTATGCATATGGTTTGGTATTGGTTTAAACTATGTTTTTATATGTTTTTGGTAATGGATTGAATATGTGGTTGGTTTTTTGTTGTGATTAAACTAGTGGGTCTTGATTAAGCTTAATTATGGTGATTTACACGTTGGTTTTGGCCTTGGTAAAGGTGTTCCCTCAATATATTCAATAAAATGCCTCAAAGAACATTTTTACTCTATTGCTGAACTTGCATTGGAACTCTTGCGTGGTTTGGTTTGGTAATGGAACTTTAAATAGTTTTAGATGGTTTTGAATAGTTTTAATGGTTAAATAAGCTTTAAATATTTGGCATGGTTTAAAGGTTAAAGGTTTTGGTGCTCATGATTGGTCTATTTTGAAAACCTTACTGGATACATGGAAATCCCCCAAGTGAATGCATTAAAGGAATTAATTTAAATGGTTTGAAAAGGCTAAAGGCTAAATGGTTAAGCTTGTGTAAAACATTGAAGTCGCCCAAGTGGTTAAATATGGTATATGGAAAGGGCACTTGTGAGTCCCCTTAACCTAAATAGTTTGGCTATGGATATTACTTGGAAGTAATGGGGTGGTATGACGATACCACTAATATTGGCCTAGGTTAATAAATGGTAAATTCATTGTTTGGATATGGTTTTAATTGGTCATTAATGATGGGGTGTCTAGCTAAGCCATGGAAGGTGGCGATCTGGGGGACCAAAACCTAAAACTCATAGTTTCCGATATGAGGGGTGTCATATTTTATATTTGTAGATGTACTAGTCATCCAATTGGATATTCCCTAGTCGTTCGGCTACACATATTGGGTTCTTTTCAGCAGGGGAGCTGAACCCATATGGCCTGTGGGTAGTTAGGACGATAAAGATACACAACCCAAGTAATGATTTTAAGGGCATGCTAAACCTGCTTCCCTTTTTACTTCACTTATATATATATATATATATATATATATATATATATATATATGGTTTATGTGCATTGGTTGGTTTACTTGTTTTTCCACTGGTTGACATTATTTTATCCTTATCCTGAGTGCATGCTAGTCTTCACCCACTAACCCGTCTATTGGCGGCTGTACACCCATACTATGCAAGAATCAACCATTCTACTTCTCTTGCTTAGTAATTGGATTTGGGTACAATCGATTTTGGATTGAAGTGGTGAACTTTTATAATTTGGAAGACATCTATTTCATGTCATGGTTTACCTTACATAATTTTTTGTCTTTCCTAGACTTTGGTTTTTGGCTATGGTCGAGGGCATGTCCCGACTAGTTACTCTTTGGTTGGTCTAGAGGCTTTGTATGGACAACTATGGAATTTGGTATGATATGGACTATTTATGTAATATATGTTATATTTATATACATACATTGGATCATTACCTTGGTTTTGGTTTATGGTTTCTGTACTGGTTTGGTTTGTTATTGGGTGGGTTTTGGTTGTAGACTTATCCTAGAGTCACCACATGGATGAACATGCTATCTTGTTATATATTTGGACTTTAGCTGACTCAAGGTATGTGTTTGGTGGATGAGTTAGGAAATAAGGGTTGGTCCCCAGTCCTGGCTGGACTTGGGATGCCCATTAAAACAAGGCCCTAGTTTGGGTCATGTCAAGTTAGTATTAGAGCTCTAGGTTTTGTTGTCATGGGGTATCCACAAATCCTTTTCGAGTAGAGTCTTGCTTATGGGTGTATCGTGCACCACACTCATGATCAGGAGGATACAAGGCATTTAGGATGTTTAACTTTCTTGGTTATTCTACTTTCAGGATATGGAGTCTAAGGTCTTAAACTTATTTCTGAATATTTCTTGGTTCACTCTTCAAATCAGGCCTTTTTAATGATCCAAAGGTTCTTGGAAACTTACCTGTCCCACTCGATGACAGCATGGATAGATCTAGTCCAACTCATGAGGCACAATCCTGGTCAAGGATCGCAGCTTCTGGTTTTCTTTGTAGAGTCCCACCAGTCTCCAATGACCCTATCTTGGGAGGAGAAACTCATTCTTGGTTATCTCAAGGAGAGGTTACCAATGTTGAGTTTCGACATTCTATTAATCTATAAACTCGGATAGTGGAAACTCTGTTATGCCAGTCTAGTCCTATTGGTACTAGGTGGAATAACGTGAGGTTGGAAATAGGTAAGATTAGGAGGTTTTGAATCTATGAACTAAGGGGTGGCACTAAGGGGTTCTAATTTGGATTTTGGTGTTGGTCGGGATCGTCTTAATGCTCTTACTTCCCCTCGAAAGTCCTAGGCATCTTTTGATGTCGACACTAGTGTGTTGAAAACTCTTTCTTTATGGTGTGTATGGGTTATTTGGTTTGGGGTTGTCTCTCTCTTGTGACTCTATTTGTTGTTGTGCATTTTGGCTATGGTTCCAAGGTTATTTCAGACTCTTTTGTTCTTCTGATTCTACCCTGGTAGGTGACTTTGTAATTGCCAAAAAAGTCTATATGTGTGTGTGGTATCTACTGGTAGTAAAGGGGTGTTAGTGGATTTATTTGACTCAAATATGGTGGATCATGATGTTATTTTGGGAAATGGATTAGTTGTACTCGTGCTATTAATTATTAGATTTTTTGAAATCTATAAGAATTGTCTTTAGGCTTCATGGTGAGTCAGTTGTGGATTGGGAGGATGGTTTTATTCCCTAGTGATTATGGGGAAGGTTATATCATGTCCTAAAAATCGGAGACTGCTCTCCAAAAAGGGTTGTCTTAATTACTTGATTCGGGTTAAAGATCCTAACTTGGAAGGTCCTTCTTTGGTTTGGTTTCGATAATGAATTAATCATTTAAGGTCTTCCTTGACGACTCTCATGGTGTCTTTATAATGGGGAGGTTATTTTGAGATTTGTCTTGTTTCAGACATTTGTCCAATTTCTATTTCTTCTTTATAAAATGGTTTTGGTAGAGTTAAAGGAGCTTAAGTAGGTACTAAAGGATCTCTTAGATGGATATTTCATCAGTAGTAGTATTTTTTGTGGAGTGTTTTCACTCTTAAATACATAAGGGGAATGGTTTTTTGGGAATGGATAGGTTGTTAATGGGTGACTAAGGAATTGGGAGTGTCCTCCTTGTAGGGTAAATAGTGCTTATGTATATTCTATAAGGGTACCTTGTTAGTAGTACATGGTGGTTAATAGATCATAGGCTTGAATCTAGATGTTTGATCTTATTAAAGGGAGTATGTTAACTTAGGATAGTGGAAAGGTTGTGACTTAAGATGGGAATTTAGGTTGATCGAATATTTGACAGGTTATATCATGGAGCTTGCATGTATCTTTGTCCCTATGTTTGTACTTTACTGTTGGCATGAAATCAATTTCTAAATTCATGGTTTTAAAAATGGGGTTTTGGTACAATTGGAGTGCTATGACATGATTACTTATTTAATTGATTTTCCATGGATTATGATGCATTATTCATGCTTTAAAATGTTTTAAACATTGTGGGATGCATAGGAATGGTAAATGAATTTTGGGGCAGTATGGATGTCACAAACTGGAGCTGAGGCCCTGGCCGTGATAGGCATCTCAAACCATCAAGGCCCAAGAGACCCCAGTCTCTGCCCAACCCACCAGTGATATTATTCTCTCTGGGCTCAGGCCCGCATGGCTTTAAAACACGTTACTAGGGAGTAAGGCTTTCTTACTTATATACCTGGTATCCCTCCTGTGTTTTGTCGATGTGGGACTCTTTTCTAATTTGGTGTGTTACATACACCTCCCTTATGAACTCAGCATCCTCACTGAGGTTTGCCCCACCGAATGGGATTTACCTACACTCAGGATTGAGGTTTGCCCCGCCTTACTGAGATTTGCCTACACTCAGTTTGAACTCTGGCCCATATCGACAGGGCTAACATAGGAGCGGCTCTGATACCATTCTGTCATAGCCCCGAGCCGAGGCCCTGGCCACGATGGTCATCTCAAACCATCAAGGCCCGAGAGACTTGCAACGCCCCAAGAACCTATCCCGAGATGTCACATGATGCTCTAGGCCACACATGGCCTCAAGATAACCCTCTAAGCCTGTCATCACTTTCAGAATTCATTATAGCGCAAATCATGCTAAGATAAAGAGGAATATCCATGTCATGAACATACTGAAACACGAAGTAATACTGCCCTATACAAGCAAAATACTGAAATCTCTGTACACGCTGGTACACTAGTCTGACAAAGCCTCTACTACATAGGACTGAGGAGCCATTGGGACAGATCCCCAACTGACTCGTACTGAACTAAAAGTAAACAACCATTTATTAACAATACAAAATCGAAGTCGCAGCCCCTCGAACCATAAGGACTCACCAACCGCAGAAATATAGATGAAGGTACTCAAAGATCACTGTCGCTGCTGAGACTAAGCACCAGAACCTATATCATAAGGAAATATAGAATACAAAAGAGTATGGGAGTCATTACTTGGGAATGTACTGAGTATGTGGGGGTAAATGTAACATTTTAAATAATATCATAAATGTATAAGAAAATCATGCATGCTGACAATAATGACTCTCTTCGCTTGCATTATCTTAAACATCATTTCCGTCAGCCATTAGTAATAACATATGCTTCATAAATATCATAAATCATTTAACTCAACTCAAACTCTTTGACTCATTACTTAGAGTGACTCGGTAACTCATGGTACTCAGATCATTATGGGCGTGGGTGTTTGTTATAACCAACATAACTACACCATGTGAGCCGCATGGAGTCCAATGGTTTGCCCTCCTAAGGAGAGAACCCCACATTGGCGGGGGTTTCTTACTCTTGCCAGGGAGTACAACCTAAATTTAGTTATCAAAATCCCATACTCAGCCTCTAGCCCACAATTATCAATATCAATCCTACGGTGGCACGTAGTTTTGGGGAAATACCACATTTCTCGCTCGGTGCTAAATACTCCTCCCAGACTCAGCTCAAAACACATTAGGAAATCCACCTTAATCAATATCAACTCATGGGTCTATTTTATATAGCAAACCTTAAATATATATATCTCATCTGCAAATCATAAACATCTTGTGGATTCCTAACCCGACTTAACTCAACACAATCTTTCTCAACATCAAGTACATTTGCTTTTCGAATCATTTTTAAATATCAAATCTTCAAGGAAACATCATAGGACTCATTCTTGACTTTCAATCTCAAATGTCAATATATATTCAATAGTCAAATTTCTCATGGAAAGGCATAACTCATGAAACTTGTCTTAAATCGCTTAGAAATCATCAATACGTAATGACAATAGACAACTCATGGAATAAATTCTCAATTTAAGAAACATGATGGTGAAATAATCATAATTATCAAACTTATTCAATTCAAATCTCATAAATCATAAATAAAGAAATTTGGGTTTACACCCAAATTTCTT
>NC_061120.1:8066405-8106500 GCF_002878395.1 Capsicum annuum | reverse complement strand
GATATTTATGATTATTTCACCATCATGTTTCTTAAATTGAGAATTTAAGAAACATGATGGTGAAATAATCATAATTATCAAACTTATTCAATTCAAATCTCATAAATCATAAATAAAGAAATTTGGGTGTAAACCCACTTGTAAAATCATGTAAATCAATAATAGAAAGTAAATCTTTAGGCACAAGAACGAAAGGAGTGTTCTTGTTCAAGCCCCACATACCTTGGATTATAATTTTTTGGAGATGTAGAAACTTGTTTGGAACTTCTTCCTTACATTTTTGAGCTAAGATCCTTGATTCCTTTGACTAGGAGAGCTTAATTCTTGGACAACTTGGAGAAATCTATGGAAGATCCTTGAATTTCTTGGAAGGAGTTTTGATTTTTGGGTTAAGAGAAAACCCTAGTTTTCTAGAAAATTCTTGGAGAAATTGGAGAGAAATAGGAGAAAATGATCTTCTCTTCACTACTTTGATGTATATAAGGCAACAAGGAGAAGAAATGACCAAAATGCCCTTTTAAAAAAGCTAAAATTTGCTGATCGGGGCTTGTGACGATCAATCCGATGATCCGTCAAGTCTCCTGATGGTCCACCAGATCGTCCATCACTTGAGTGCCAAAAATGGAACGTTCTTCCTCGACGTGACTTAGAGCATTGAATAAGCTTTCCATCGATACCAATTTCATTGAAATCCGACTTCGGACGAGGGAGTTATAGCTATTTTGCTCAGCGATATCAGATCGCCCAAGTCTGATGCTCGACCTGGCGGACCGTCAGGTTCTTGGTGGACCGTCAAGTGTCCCATCAGGACAAGGCAGTGACCTTTCTTCCTGGTCACCGTGTGACAGCCAAGATGGTGGACCATCAAAAAGTTGACAGACCATCAAGGGGTTCGTCAGGTCGAGATAGAATATCTCATTTCTGGCCCTCGAGTGACGCACGACTTGGTGGACCGTCAGTTTCCTGACGGATCATCACTTCGACCGTCACGTCGAGGCAGAATGTTCCAGTTTTGGCACTCAAGTGACGGACGATCTGGTGGACCGTCAGGAGACTTGACGGACCGTCACAGGCCCCGATCAATGAATTTTAGCTTTTTTAAAAAGGTATTTTGGTCATTTCTGCTCCTTGTTGCCTTATATATACATCAAAGTAGTGAAGAGAAGATCATTTTCTCCTATTTCTCTCCAATTTCTCCAAGAATTTTCTAGAAAACTAGGGTTTTCTCTCAACCCAAAAATCAAAACTCCTTCCAAGAAATTCAAGGATCTTCCATAGATTTCTCCAAGTTGTCCAAGAATTAAGCTCCCCTAGTCAAAGGCATCAAGGATCTTAGCTTAAAGATGTAAGGAAGAAGTTCCAAACAAGTTTCTACATCTCCAAAAAATTATAATCCAAGGTATGTGGGGCTTGAACAAGAACACTTCTTTCGTTCTTGTGCCTAAAGATTTACTTTCTATTATTGATTTACATGATTTTACAAGTGGGTTTACACTCAAATTTCTTTATTTATGATTTATGAGATTTGAATTGAATAAGTTTGATAATTATGATTATTTCACCATCATGTTTCTTAAATTGAGAATTTATTCCATGAGTTGTATATTGTCATTACGTATTGATGATTTCTAAGCGATTTAAGACAAGTTTCATGAGTTATGCCTTTCCATGAGAAATTTGACTATTGAATATATATCGATATTTGAGATTGAAAGTCAAGAATGAGTCCTATGATGTTTCCTTGAAGCTTTGATATTTAAAAATGATTCGAAAAGCAAATGTACTTGATGTTGAGAAAGATTGTGTTGAGTTAAGTCGGGTTAGGAATCCACAAGATGTTTATGATTTGTAGATGAGATATATATATTTATGTTTTCGTCTTTAAAATAGACCCATGAGTTGATATTGATTAAGGTGGATTTTCTAATGCGTTCTGAGCTAAGTCTGGAAGGAGTATTTAGCATTGAGCAGGAAATATGGTATTTCTCTAAAACTACGTGCCACCATAGGATTGATGTTGATAATTGTGGGCCAAAGGCCGAGTATGGGATTGTGATAACGATATTGAGGTTGTACTCCCTGGCAAGAGTACGACACCCCCGCCAATGTGGGGTTCTCTCCTTAGGAGGGCAAACCATTGGACTCCATGTGGCTCACATGGTGTAGTTATGTCGGTTATAAGAAACTCCCACAATGATCTAAGTACCATGAGTTACCGAGTCACTCTAAGTCATGAGTCAAAGAGTTTGAGTTGAGTTAAATGATTTATGAGATTTATGAAGAATATGTTATTACTAATGACTAACAAAAATAATGTTTTAGATAATTTAAGCGAAGAGAGTTATTATTGTCAGCATGTATGATTTTCTTATAAATTTATGATATTATTTAAAATGTTTCATCCACCCCTACATAATCAGTACATTCCCAAGTACTGACCACTATACTCTTTTGTATTCTATATTTCCTCATGATATAGGTTCAGGTGCTCAGTCTCAGCAGCACTTTGGTGAGTCCTTCATCTACATTTCTGTGTTTGGTGAGTCCTCATGGTTCGAGGGCCTGTGTCTCTAATATTGTTTTATTAATAGATGGTTGTTTACTTTCAAGTACCTTCATCTACATTTATGTGTTTGGTGAGTCCTCATGGTTCGAGGGCCTGTGTCTCTAATTTTGTTTTGTTAATAGATGGTTGTTTACTTTCAGTTCAGTAAGAGTTATTTGGGGATTTGTCCCAATGTCTTCTCATTCATATGTAGTAGAGGCTTTGTCAGACTAGTGTACCAGCGTGTACAGAGATTTCAGTATTTTGTTTGTACAAGGAAGTATTACTTTGAGTTTCAGTATGTTCATGACATGGATATTCTTCTTTATCTTTGCATGATTTACGCTATAATGAGTTCTAAAAGTGATGACAGGCTTAGAGGGTTAGCTTGAGGCCACGTGTGGCCTTGAGCACCATGTGACGTCTCGGGATAGGTTCTTGGAGCGTAACAAAACCCCTGTCTCTACCCAACCTACTAGTGATATTGTCCGCTCTAGGCCCATGCCCGCACGGCTTTAAAATGCATCACTAGGATGTAAGGGTTTCTTACTTATATACCTAGTATCCCTTCTGTGTTTTGTCGATGTGGGACTTCTTCCTAAGTTGGGGTGTTACAATGGATTTCCCAATTACTTGGTTTGGTTTTAAAAATTATATATCCTCAAATTGTTTGTGAAATTTTCAATGAAGATGATTTTGTCAAATGTTTTGAATATTTGTAAATCCTAGAATTGTATAAAGGGTTATGGAAACATGAATTGGTTTTGGTTAGATTCAAATGATTTTGAGAAGGCCTTGGTGGCCATAGTTTGATTTTTAATAGTTTTGTTTTAACTAGAAACCTTGGAGTCAATTTGGTCTAAATGGTCTTTGCATGTCTTTTCTAGGCTCTAGGTGACCTTTGGGGTAGATAAGATTCTGGTATAGGAAAATCAAGTTTCACTAGTGTACATTCTTGATGATACCCATTAGGGCGGAGTGTTGTACTTGTAGGTGTAATGGGTGAAGCTTGATGGTTAGTCTTAAATTGCTTCAAGCGATTGACATTAAGGGAAGGTCGGGGTGCATATTCTAATGATTCTCATCTATCATGGTTAATAGAGATACTCTATTATTGTTGCATGCATTGAATTAGCACTTATGCCTATGGTTCATATTTTGCATTTGCCTCGCTCCCTGAATATGAGTCTTGACTCCATATTACAATACTTATGGTATAGGTGGTTGTGTTTCTTTTGGTGTCCAGTCTAAGGACTCCTTTTATGGTATGGTTTGGTTAGGATGTTTCTTTATTTATGGTTTAGGTGGTTGTTATAAAGTACTTCGTTCCTATGGTGTCATATGTTGTTTTGGGGGTCTTTGTTTTGCCCTGGGTGGCATGGATAATTCTTATACTTTAGGTTTCTTAAATGACTATTCTTATTCTAGGGTGCTAGTGATTTGAGAAATGTGGTAATGTGTTAAAACATAGAATGTACAAGTCCCTAAGTGGGGGAGAATCTAGGGTGGTTACTATGGTTAAGGTTTGAAGGTGAGGTTAGGTGGTTGGGTGGTTGTAATAATAAATGGTTAGGAAAGGAATAGGTTGTGAAAATCCATTGTGATAAATTAATTGGTGTAAGATCTTTTAATGGATAAATCATATCTCGGGTATGTAAGTGGTAGGCTTAAATGTTGTGGTTGGAAGAGGTGCCCATAGTTGCGTTGGGTTTGGTAACGATTGGTTTTATGAACTGTTGTCATAGCGTAGCAGTTGTATGGTTTTGGGTGTTCAATCATAAGTTGGTGTTTTTTGGTTATAATGGTTTGATATGGGTTTGTCCATTTCTTTTACTCATAGTTTCCGTATTATAAAGGTGCTGAAAGTGGAGTAGTGTTTTGGGATAGATGTAAGGAGTAGAGCTCGGTGGCTTAAGCTGGATCCTTTGTGTTTTGGATAGGCTTAAACATGGAACTGGTGATGTATAAATTGACTCAAGCTCTAGTAGTGATAGGGCTCGGTAAATTCTAAATTGATTTGGACTTGCTCTCTAGCGTGAGTCCATCCATCCGGTAACCTATATTGTGTGAGAGTGTGAATGCTCCTTGGTCGGCTGGTTACTTTAGGTGGTATTGGGATCCTGGATTCCTGGATCTTTAGGGGTGTCCCGATAAGGATCATGGATCGGTAAGTTCACCAATTGCGAACGAAAAGAGTGACTTCAGTAAAGGTTCCATGGTGGAACTAAAATTTCGAGGAAGCCATTTGCAATGCGAAAGTGTACATGGAGTCCAAGGATCCGCATTAGTTCTTTGTTTCGGAAATTCATTTGTAGGGGGTGTGTTCTTCAATACTTTGTTTGCATTCTTGTCCACTATTTTAGTTAGAAAAAAGTTTGACGTGTGTTAATGCATTACCTCGTGCTTGTTTTTACCCTTACCCGTCATTCGAGGACGAATGTTCCTAGTAGGGGAGACTGAAACATCCCAGAAATAGGACCCTTAAAAATTTTGTTGGTTTTGGACCTTTTTGAGTTGGTACGACTCAAGGGAGTCACTTGTACCCTTTGTTACGAGTCTTAGGGTGCCTAGGTGGTCCAATGGTATCCTAGGTAGTAAAGATAGATTATCTACTGCCCAAGGTATGACTCATATGGGTAAGATTCGTATGGGAGCATACG
Source organism: Capsicum annuum (assembly GCF_002878395.1). Classification (NCBI taxonomy): domain Eukaryota; kingdom Viridiplantae; phylum Streptophyta; class Magnoliopsida; order Solanales; family Solanaceae; genus Capsicum; species Capsicum annuum. The sequence goes on along the minus strand of NC_061120.1, from coordinate 8,101,295 downwards.
AGTGGTATAGGAAAAGTCGTATGGTGCATGTTAGAGTTGTCCAGTATAATTTGTCCACCATATGGTTGGGAGATACGATTAAGGTTACCACTCATACCCTTAGGTAAGATTTAGGGAGGGTAAGTTGTATAGAAACCAGTGGGTAAGGTCTTGTCAAGGTTGGGGTACGAGTTGGGGTGCACTTGTACCCTTGGATACGAATTGTAACGTAAGTCGTACCCCTGGACATGAATTATTTTAATTTTTAAGTAAAGGGTAGTTTGGACATTTCATACTCCTAAACCCTTATGTTTTCACGTTATATAACCCTATATGGCCTTCCATAAGACTTATTAAAGGATCATAAGGATCATAATACATCAAATACTCTCTCAAACACTCTCTTACAAGATTGGAGGCTAGGGTTTCTTAATTTGTTCTTCAAAGGGATCAAAAGGTCAAGATTTCTTTCGTGAATCATCTTTTATAATGCATGTAATCCTTCCCTCATTGTTATTTTAACATAAAGGCATGCTTGTTGTGTTTTAAATGTTGGTTTATGAATCATGAATGGTGGATTTCGAAATATTGTTGAGGGTCTTTTTGCATATGGTTTGGTATTGGTTTACACTATGTTTTTACATGTTTTTGGTAATGGATTGCATATGCGGTTGGTTGTTGGTTATGATTTAAGTAATGGGTCTTGAGTAACCCTAATTATGGTGATTTATACTTTGTTTTTGGCCTTGGTAAAAGTGTTCCATCAACAGGTTCAATAAAATGCCTCAAAAGATGTTTTTACTCTATTGTTGAACTTTCATTAGAACTCTTGCTTGGTTCGGTAATGGAACTTTAAATGGTTTTGGATGTTTTTTCATGGTTTTAATGGTTTAAATGATATAAATGCTTTAAATGTTTGGCATGGTTTAAAGGGTAAAGCTTTTGATAGTCATGATTGGTCTATTTTGAAAACCTTGCGGGATACATAGAAATTCCCCAAATGAATGCATTAACGGAATTGGTTTAAATGGTTTGGAAAGGCTAAAGGCTAAAAGGTTATGCTTGTGGAGAATATGGAAGTCTCCCAAGTAGTTAAATATGGTACATGGAAAGGGCACTTGAAAGTCCCCTTAACCTAAATGGTTTGGCTATGGATATTACTTGGAAGTAATAGGATGGTATGCCGATACCACTGATATTGGCCTTGGTTAATAAATGATAAATGAATTGTTTGGACATGGTTTTAATTGGTCATTAATGACGGGGTGTGTAGCTAAGCCGTAGAAGGTGGCGGTCCCAGGAGATCAAAACCGAAAACTCATAGTTGCCGATATGAGGGGTATTCGATGACCATGTGCGTGTGTTAGATTTTATATTTGGGGATGTACTAGTCATCCCATGGGATATTCCTTGGTCGTGCGACGGTATGCACTGGGTCCCTTTCAGCAGGGGGAACTGAACCATATGGCCCGTTGGTGGTTAGGACGGCAAAGCTACACAACCTAGGTAATGGTTTTAAAGGCATGCTAAACTCGGTTCCCTTTTTCATGCGCTTATATATATGTATGGTTTATGTGCATTGGTTGGTTTACTTATTTTTTATTGGTCGGTATGATTTTATCCCTATCCATAGTGCATGCTAGTGTTCACCCGCTAACCCATCAACTGGCGGATGTATACCTACGCTATGCAGGAATCGACCATTCTACTTTTCTTGCTTAGTAATCGAATTTGGGTACAGTCGATGTTGGATTGAAGTGCTGAGCTTCCATTGTTTAGAAGGCATCTATTTCATGTCATGGTTTACCTTACATAATTCTTGTCTTTCATAGACTTTGATTTTTGGCTATGGTCGGGGGCATGTCCCAACAAGTTACTCTTTGGTTGGTCTAAAGGCTCTGTATGGATAACTGTGGACATGGGTATGGTATGGACTGTTTATGTCACATATGTTATATATACTAGTCTAAGAATACGCGCCACACGCGTATGTCACTTCAATGAGTTCACTTTGATATTATTTTAAAAAATACCAAATTAATAAATAAATTAATGATTTAAACGCATGCATGTGCCTCGCACGTGGAGCCTTTGCTTATTTAATATTAAAATTTAATTATTTCAATTAATTTCAAAATGTTAAATACTAAGAAAATAATAGATTAAAAATTTAGACCCTACAAAATTAAAATTCTTTATTACACAAAGATTATTTGATATTGAATGAAATTGTCAGAAGTTAAGTTGACAAGTAATATGATTGTACTTAAATTTGGTTTCTGGTAAAACTACTATCTTTCAAATTTATTATTTATTAAGTCTTTAAAATCAAGCATCTTGTTCCTTACATTTTATTTTAAAATTTTAACAAAAGTTTAATGTAAATACGATTCATAAGTAAAAAATATCAAGTTCATATAAAACTTGTTGAAAACATAAGTAATAACCTGAAATGGTAGTAATCACGGTATCTTATTTTGAAAAGAAATTGAATTGGATGGTCATTACAAAATTCTTTCAAAATCATATTAAAAAAATTTAAAATAAAAGAAACGATGAACTAAACATATTAAAGAAAATATTATATATATATATATATATATATATATATATATATATCACATGCTACAGAATAATAGCTTGAAGAACTCACGTTGTTAAGAGCAATCAATCTCTATGGAGGATAAAAAAAAAAAAGTAGGATATTAATAAAGTTTTAGAGCTTTTTTTTTCTATAGAATTCTAAAACTTTTTCATTAAAAAGAAAAATGGCAGATTTTAATTTTTTTCCAAAAATTATTTACCGAAATTAAATAAACTAACACCTCAGGAAAGAGGATTTTATCTTTTATTTTTGTCTCTTTTTTCCATACTTGTATATACTTATTTTTTATTAATTCAATTGTAGAATTTTGCTCTTTAAATTATGAAAATAGACTTCCTGATTAAATTATAATTACATACAAACACTAGTATATATTAAAATATTAATAATATATATTCTTAAAAGATTTCAAAAATAAAGGCCCTAGTTTAGCTTTTTACCATTCTTTTACTTTTTTATTTTATCTTTAAAAAAATTCTTATGCATCCTTTTTGTGTCATTTTTGCGTTATAACAAAAGAGTCCAAAATTAAATTTTCTATATATTTTAGGACTTTTTAATTTTTAAATTATATTTTATTCTTACCATATATTTTAAAATTTATATAAAGTAAATTTTGAATGAACATATAAATATTAAATATTAAGGTTTCTTGCTAAAATTTACAATCAAACCTAAAGACAAACAAATCAAAATTTTGACCCAAATCAAAAAGGATACGTAAGAGAAAAAAATAAGATTTCCTTTTTCTATTCTTTGGACCTCTTTTATAATTTTTTTTTGGATCAAATCTATTTTAATTGGAAAAGAATCTTTGTTATAGAAATTTAACCAAAATAGAAAATTTGTTGCCTATTTTTTGGATGTTTTTTTCTTTTTGTTTTTTTAACATCTTTTGTCTTTTTTTTTTTTTTAAGGGACTAAGCCTATTTTAATTGGAAAAGAATTTTTTTTGTAGGAAAATTACCATAATAAGAAAATCTTCTTCATTTAAATTTTAATAAAATATTTAATATCCCGTGAAAAGTCTATTTTGTCTAAAGCGAAAACTTTTTATGAAGGGCAAAAAGTTCAAATCACTTTTATAAGGATTTCCACACTTTTAATATATTATTATTATAGATACATACATTGGATCATTACCTTGATTTTATTTTATGGTTTACGTACTAGTTTGGTTGGTTATTGGGTGGTTAGACTTGATTGGGTGGGTCTCGGTTGTAGACTTATCCCAGAGTCAACACATGGATGAACACGCTATCTTGTTATATGTTTGGACTTCATCCGACTCAAGGTATGCATTTGGTGGATGTGTTGGGAAATAGGGAGTGGTCCCCGGTCCTGGTTGGACTTGGAATAACCATTACGACAAGGCCCTGGTTCGGGGCGTGTCATACCCGATCCTCCATAAACAAGTAATATCAATATCACATTCGTACTGACATGGTATCTGATCCTACATAAACAAGTAATATCAATATCATATTCGTACTGGCGTGGTACCCAATCCTCCATAACCATATTAGGTATGTTTTATCAAATTTACACTACCTCTTAGGATACAATACGATGTACAAAGTTTACAAGTACACTTAAAGTTGTAAGACAATTCCATTAAGTAAATTTTCAATAATTATTTATACACATCTCAACGATCCAAATATCATAAAATTCAAGCATGCCCGAATGCCAATCAACAAGTATTCAAATTAGGAGAATACTCACAATTAAATAGAGTTTGAACTTCAATTAAACCGTAATCTACCTGAATCGAAGAATCCAAATTCAAGCTAATTTCCAAGGACCTTACCCTTCCGTAAAGATTACGAATGGTTTAAATTTGTTCAAATATATAATTCGCATAAAAGTATGAATCTAATGACCCATATTATAAATTCTTATTCCAAGAACCGTAGACCTAAAACCTAAATTTTATTGAAATCATAATTGCAGAATGACAAGAAAATAAATATACTGATTCTTGAGTTTCTAAGAAAACCGTGAAACTAAATATAGAACCCATGAAACAGTGTATGAATTTCTATGAAAATCATGACTGGTGGATTAGAAATCATGAAGTAGTGCATGATTTCCAAGAAAACCATCAAAAAATGACTAGTATTAGCTTTCACCATTCTTAATGATACTATGTTGTTTTATTATTATTATTATTATTATTATTATTATTATTATTATTATATGAAATCAATGATTACACTTGTAATCATTACCAATATATTAGTTATACTATATTATATGATCAACTTCTAACCCAAATTCTAAATAAAAAAACAATCACCATCATTAATAACACTATCAACAACTCAAGAGTCACCTGAATTCGTTCTCAGTCTCTTGTTGTCGCAGTAGTTTCTATCCCCCTTTTTTTCAGTTATTGCTTGGCGTCCAAAAGGATTAAATTCTATTAACTAAAAATCACGTAATATTTGATAGTAAAAAGATGATGGTTTTGATCCATTAAACCATTTATTAAATTAATTATCTAAAATATTCAAAATTTTAATACATTCTCAAAATTTACTTTGAGCCCTGTAGAAATAAATCAAATATATAAGCTGGCTAAAGAACACGTTTTGGTCCTATTGAAAACATTAACACACCCAATCGAAGTCATCTTGACCAAAAGTTGATCGTGATCAAACTTAAATTTATTAAAACTCAATAATCCAACTAATGACTTAAATTACTTTCGAACACCTCAAGAATTGGTATTAATCATCTTATAACTCATAAATCATGTATACAACTATAGGGAGAGCTAAAATGGAAAAGACAAGTAAGATTTCACAAATGACGGGAGGTTCGTTACATTAGATATCAATTAAACAACCGTTCATCTTCGAACGGGCAAACAAGAGACAAGAAGGAAAAACAAGGAATTACCTATATCAACAAAAAGATGTGTATACTTGATACACATGTCTGCTTCGGTGTCCCATGTTGCCTCCTCAATAGGACGATTCTTCTACTAGACCTTCACAAATGCAATCTCCCTAGTCCTTAGCTTACGGACGTCTCTATCAAGAATAGCAATAGGTTCCTCTTCATAAGACAGGTTATCATCTAACAACACCTAATTCCAACAAATTATGTAGTTACCATCACCATGAAACTTCTTTAACATAGACACATGAAATACAGGGTAAACTCCTGACAAACTCGGATGCAATGCCAACCTGTAGGCCACCTACCCCACGTGCTTAAGAATCTTAAATGGTCCAATATATCTAGGATTGATCTTACCTCGCTTACTAAAATGCATGACACCCTTCATGGGTAAAACTTTGAGTAACACTTGTTCACCCTCCATAAATTGGATATCTCTAACTTTTCAATCCATATATTCCTTTGAGCCGCTATAAGTTTCTCCTGAATGAACCTGACCTTCTCTAACGAGTCTCTCAACAGATCAGTACCCCACGGTGTCACCTCAAAAGCATAAAATCATCTAATAGGATATCTACTACTACTCCCACACAAAGCCTCAAACAATGGTATATCAATGCTTGAATGATAATTTTTATTATATGCAAACTCGACCAAAGATAGAAATTGATCCCAATGACCTTCAAAATCCATCACACACGCACGAAACATATCTTCCAATACCTGAATCATTCGCTCGAACTGCTCATTGGTCTGAGGGTGAAAAGCTATACTAAGGTCCAACCTAGTGCCCAACTCCTTATACAACTTCATCCAAAAGATAGAGGTAAATTGAGTACCCCCATCAGAGATAATAGAAATAAGGATCATATCCAACTAAACAATCTCTTTAAGATAAATCTTGGATAATTTTACTGCATTATAAGTCACCCAAACTTGAATGAAATATGCATACTTCGTCAATTTATCCACAATAACCCAAATAGAATCATACTTCCCAAAGTCTTAGGAAGACTAACAACAAAATCCTTAACTATCCTCTCTCATTTCCATTCAAAAATCGGCATCTTCTGAAAAGTACCACCCACCTTTTGATGCTCGTACTTTACCTGCTGGAAACTCTAGCATTTAGCAACAAAATCAACTATATCACACTTTATTCAAACCCACCAGAAATGCTGCCTCAAATCACAATACATCTTAGTTGCTCCAGGATGTATGGAATACTTCAAACAATGAGCATCAGTTAAAATAGTAGGAATCAAATCATCAACAAGGGGCACACAAACTCGCCCATTAATCCACACCACACCACACTATCAAGAATGACCTCTTTGGCCTTACCCTGTAAAACCTTTTCACATATCTTACTCAACATAGTATCCTTGAATTGTTTAGCCATTATTTGATCCAGAAATGTAGGCCTTGCCTCTACACTAGCTAGAAATCATCCTCTCTCAATCACCTTAAGTTGAATAAACTTGTTAGCTAGAGTTTGAATCTCTCTAGCCAATGGACGCCTGGTAGCATTCAGACAAGCCAACCTACCCATATTTGCTGACTTTCTGCTCAATACATCAATGACCACATTATCCTTCCCTGGATGGAAACAATCGTGATATCATAATCTTTAAGCAACTCCATCCATCTACGTTGTCTCAAATTCAAATCCCTCTACGTGAACACATACTGTAAACTGTGGTGATCAGTGAACACTTCACAACGAACTCCATACAAGTAATGCCTCCATACAACTAACTCCAAATCATGAGAGAGATAATTCTTCTCATTGGGCTTCAATTTCCTCAAAGCATAAGCACTAAAATTCCTTTCTTGAAACAAAACAACACCTAAACCTGAACGGTGAGGCATCATAATAAATAATAAAATTCTTACCTTCTACTAGTAAGAAAAGAATAAGAGCTGTAGTTAGCAAGGTCTTTAGCTATTGTAATCTCTCCTCACACTCATTACACCAAATAAAAGTTACATCCTTTCGAGTTAATCACGTCATATGATTAGCAATAAAAGCAAGCCCCTTCATGAACCTGCGATAATAACTTGATAAACCCACAAAGCTATTAACCTTCATCACTGAAGTAGGCCTAGCTCAATTCTTAATCATTTTAATCTTTTGCGGGTCTACCATTTCCCCTTACTTCGAAACCACATTCGCCAAAAAGGATATAGAAGCCAACCAGAATTCACATTTAGAAAACTTTGCATAATTTTTCTCTTTTAACAAACCCAACCTTAAGGGATTATCATGTTCCCCTTTACTGTTAGAATAAAATAGAATATTATCAATAAAGACAATCACGAAAGAATCCAAGTAGGGTTTAAATATCTTATTCATCAAACTCATAAAAGTAGTTGGGGCATTAGTCAACCCAACAGACATTATAAGAAACTCATAGTGCCTATACCTGGTTAAAACATGCAGTCCTAGGAATATCGTCAGGCCGAATTTTAAGATGATGATAAGAAAACCTCAAATCAATCTTAGAAAATACGAATACACCCAATAATTAGTCAAATAAATCATTAACATGGGGCAAAGGATACTTATTATGGATCATAACTTTGTTCAATTGCCTATAGTTTATACATATATGAAGAATACCACCATTCTTCTTCACAAACAAGATAAGAGCATCCCATGGAGAGGCACTCAAATGGATACATCCCTTACTCAACAAATCCTGCAACTGATCCTTTACCTCTCCTAACTCAGCCAGAGCTATTCTATAAAAAGGAATAGAGAAGGACGAGCACCTAGCTCTAGATCAATACAAAAGTCAATGTCTGGGTCTGGAGGCATGTCAGGAAAATCTGCAGGAAAAACCTCTTGGAACCCACACACCATAGCAACTGATTCATTAGATGCAACCTCTACAGAATTGTCCCAAAGATATGCTAAGAAGGCCAAATAACCTTTCCCAATTAACCCCTTTGCAAGTAAAAAGGAAATAATTTTCATTGGAGCAAGACTATAATCACCCTTCCACTCAACTCTATCTAGGCATAGCAACAGTCACTGTCTTATCATGACAGTCTAATATAGCATGATACAGATACAACTAACTCATACCCAAAATTATGTCAAAATCCACCATGTCTAGAATCATTAAATCTGACCTAAGATTAATACCCCAAAAACATAACAGAACAAGAACGATAAACCCTATCAATAAAAATAAAATCACTAATAGGAGTAGACACGTGAATCAAAAAGTTAAGTAAATCACACACTATGTCCAATGATACAACAAAAATAATAGATACGTATGAAAATGTTTAGCCAGGATCAAATAATACAGTGTCCATCCGGTCACAGACAAGAATAGTACCTATAATAACAACGTATGATGCCTCTGCCTTGGGCCTACCTGAAAAGGCATAAATATGAGCCCTACCACTAGTCTGAGCATCACTGCTGCCAAGTTGAGAAACACCTTGATGGGGCTGATTACCACCCCTACCTGCCTGTTATAACCACGACTACCCTATGGACGACCCCTACCATTACCACTACCCTCTACCGATTGGAACTAGAGCTCTAGGAGCCTGCTCCTAGCTAGATTGACCATATTACCTCATATTAAGACAAAAACTCCTTATGTGACCAACTCCACCATACTCATAGCATATATGCTCTAAGGTAGGCTGCTGAGCTAACGAAGATAAAGTGAGGTAACCACAAAAGTCTAAAAATAGATAGCTAGCTCCTGACGAACCCCAAATAAATGCCTCCATCATTGACTGAATGGGGAGGGCAGGGTATCCTTGTGAACTCCGACCCCTAGAATAAGAACCACTGAAACTGCCTCCTTTATAGGCCCACTTTTCTGCTGCCTTGGTATAACCCTCTTCCTTACACCCTCTACCTTCTTTACAAAATCAATCGTATCCTAAAAATACCTACCTGAAGATATCATCTAAAGAGTACAAATATGGAGACCTATATTCAAACCTGTTACAAAAAGATAGATCCTCTCCTTCTCAGTTTTCAGCAAATGAGGCACATACTGAGACACCGAATGAAATTTGGCCTCATAGGCTGAAACTGACATACTTCCCTTCTTACAAATATTGAACTCATACCTTTTTCTATCTCTCAAAGTATAAGTCACGTACTTCTCTAGAAAAATTGAGCAAAACTAAGTCTAAGTCAATGAAGGCAGACCTGCATCCCTACCCTTTACATAATCTCTCCACCACATCTTGGCATCCCCCTGAAATTGAAAAGTAAATCCATAATAATTAGGGAAGAAATAGTAAATTATAATCTAATCACAGTAAGATGTGGGAAAATTGACTAGGAAGACAAACACATTAGACTAAGACAACAAAATCAATATCTCAAAATAGCATTCATACATCAAGAAAAGGAAAAAAATTAAACCCTCTTGTACTCTAAAAGTCCAAAAAAATATAATAAATAGAGCAAATAACATATAAATCAAACAATGAGTTCACTTCACCATTTAGCTTTGGACAAAATCAATTTACTTTATTTGGAAAATTGTGTTGCCCGCATTTTTTTTAACAAGAAACGTTGGTTCTAAACAACCGACTCATATATTTGCAGCTTTATTCATACTTGATAAAAGACAGTCTATGAATTACCATTCAAATATCATTGAATATGCATCATTCTTTAAAAAAATATATTGCTTATAAGATAACACATGCAAATAATGAGTGAAGGTCATGTAAAGTGATGAAGTTTGGACATTTTTATATTAATTATATGCATCATTTGATGCATAATATCGTACGTCCATTATTGGCCATGTATGAACAAATTTCATTCTTCCACAATTTTACTTTAACTCTCATTTTGAGAGTATCATTATGAAGATAACCCTAACAGTGCTAACATTTTATCAAGTGGCGATAAATGGTTGGCATTCTTTTAACTTACTGGCAATTACTTGGATTTATTTTTTGGTAACCTATTTTGACAATTAGTTGGTCATTATGTCAGCATTCACATTGGTCATTATCTTTCATGAGTTAGTGGTTAGAATGTAGACATAAGTTTCTTGTAACTTATATCTTTATTCCTCCATTATTTTACTCATTACAGCTTATAACTCATGTAACTCTTGTAACCTAAAGGCATTTTATCGTCCCTCTTTACTATCCATTTATTCTTCCTATTCATTGCATGTAAGATTTCTTACCTATAAATAGAGGTGGTCTTGCATATTTTTTAGTATACAAAAGATCATAGAGATTTCACAAAAGATAGTAAAACGAGAGTTCATTAGTTGAAGAGAGGTATTCTTTTTGTGGAGCTTTGAACTCAACTCTTGTCCAGAGTTGTTGAGTTGTTCTTTGAGAATTTTGTTGTATCCTGGAGGAGACAAGTAAGGAAGATTACAGGACTAGTGAAACAATTTTGCGGCAATGGGCTTGAATCTCCTTAAAGAGATCGAGATATCTGTGCCTCGGCCAAAAAAGAAGATGACTTTTGATTTTTTTCACTTGTAATTTTTAAGTTGTAATATTATTGTAATTTCACCAACAGTTTTAAGGAGATTCAATGAAAACAAGTTAAAATTCCACGAATGTCAAGATGGGAGATCTTAACAAGTTATTTCGTTTTAACGGTACACACTTCAAAAGGTGGAAGGTAAAGTTCTTTTGTACTTAAGTCTTCTCTATGTTTATTATGTGTTAACTGTGAATAACCCAAGCAAAAAAGATAGCTCTTCCATGACCGACGATAAACTTATTTATCTACGAGTGAAAGTTGAAAAATATGATAGTGACTCCTACAAGTGTCGGTATTTTTTACTTAATTGTCTATCTAATAATTTTTATGATTAGTATGATAGAACTTACTCTAGTGCAAAGAAAATTTGGAAAGCCTTGTAGAGTTATTTTGACACTGAGGAGGCGAAAGCAAAAAAATATGTGGCTAGCAGAGTTTTCCATTTTCAAATAATAGGAAACAAATCAGTGGTAGACCAAGCTCAAGACTTCATAATAATTGTTGGAGAGGTTAGGCCTGAGGAAGTCAATATTGGAGATAACCTTATTATTTATGGCATAATTGATAAACCTCCACCTTCGTGGAAGAAATTTCCAAAAATAATGCACCACAAGCAAAAGAAAACTTCTCTTGAGACTTTGATAATGAGAATCCATATGGAAGAAGTGGCAAGGGGCCAAGATGCACTTTTGAAAACAAATGAGAACAACATCACAACGAAGGTAAATTTAACTTCTTCAAATAATGCTGCCCCTGAAACTAACAAAAATACTACTTTGAAGCCTAAGAAGAAAAAATTCAAAAAAAATGATGTTAGACATCCCAAGGAGAATAATGGTGTAAACAACCAAGAAAAAAATCAACATGTACAAGAAAAAGGACAGTGCTTTGTCTGTGGTAAGTGTGGGCATATTGCTTGATTTTTAAAATTTCAAAAATATGGGACTAAACCTCAGGCAAACTTTACCAAAGAACTATTTATGGAGGTGATAATAGACATAAACATGGTAGAGAATGTTGATAGATTGTGGGTTGACTCAGGGTATTAAACCCATTTTTAGGGCTACCCAAAAATACCGTTCTTAAGCATTAGTGCTCTGGTGTGGCTCCCAATTTGCTTGGGGATTTTTGAAAGAGACTCTCATTTTTGTGTATTGGTCCCTGCATCCACAGAAAAATGATTAGTTTGAGTGAAACTACTCCATGTTAACCTTCTTCGATTCTCCGTTTGCTCCATGCCATCTTTTGGGTACTCCGTCATGTTAGACTTCCACCCCTGACTCCTTGCTCCCATAGAAGCCTAGGAAATCACTAAGCAAAATATTTTGTAAAGATTTTTCAAAAGTAGTCTTATTTTTAGCAAATAGTTTTGAAAGTTTATGTAAATCTTTAGAAAATCTCTGTCAGTCATTATCATGTACTAGCTCAACGAATTTCTTCCTCATGGTTTTGACTATATTTAATGGATGATTTCCAAAACTCATGATCATTGTTAGAGGGTTCTTCAAATAGTTCTGTCATAGCTAGAAATTGAGTCCACGTAGACTTTGTCGCAGCTGGTGACTTTAAGAGTTTGACTTTACCCTCTGGTGCTGGGGAATTTGAAATATATTCCAACATATTAGTGGAAATTTTGAGTACCTCCTCAAAACTTCTTCCCCAGTTTAAAGTTGTTTGATATGATATCAACTCAAAAAGATCCAAAGTCTTTGTTGGTCTTCATTCTCCTTGTTGGATGACGATCTTTCTCTTGTGAATTTTCAAGATTTCTTCTAAAAAATTCTTCCCCAGTTTCCATTTTATGGGGTTAATGACCGAGCCGTTGAGGCGCCTACGTATCCCATTGAAGCAGGAATCAGGTCAAACATAGTTCAATACTATGCTAAGGATATATACAAAAATCTAATGACCAAATCCAAATTAGGCCGCCTACGCATCCATTTTGTTGGGAATTCAGGTCATCACGTAGTTCATACATATAAAAAAAGGATAAATTTTCTGAAGGGGTTGACCGAAGCCGATATAGGCCGCCTACGTATCTCTTTCTTGGGAATTCAGGTCAAATGTAGTTCGTACATAAAGGAAAAGGGTAAAGTATCCTAAGGGATTGACCGAAGCCGACATAGGCAACCTACGTATCCCTTTCTTCGAAATTCAGGTCAAACATAGTTCGTACATAAACTCATGATGGCCCTGAAAATACTCTTATCCATCTTACTAGGATATAAATAAGCACTTCTATGGATGACATGATGTTTGCATTGTGTTTTCCTTGACATAACAAAGGATCAAATAGCCAATGGAGTCATCGCCTTCCTAGTTAACCACCTCGGTTTTCTCTAGATTTGGATTCTTTGATTCTACAACTCTTTGACTCTTCTGTTGACTGTTCTAGGGCTACCATTATTTTTCTTCTTGACATGACATGAAAATGACAGGTTTTAAGTTACTTTTATACGACGGGCGATGAGTCATGAGTGGAGTGGAGGTCCAATTCAACAATGTTTTCTCTAATTAATCTTCTATGATCCCGGTTGTCTTGGAAAATTCTTCCCTCATATTTTCCTTATTCTATCCTCAAGACTATTGCTTAGATGTTTGAAAAATGATTGGTAGAGTCCAGTTTTACTACTAGTCATTTTTGTTTTCCTGTAACAAAGCTATAGTTAAGAAGGGGATCTCTTATTCATTTTGATCTGGTGAAGTAGGGTCATTTTGTGCCAACAAAGAGTAGTTTCTATTACCTGCAAAGTAAAAACAACTCAAACGCTGATGTGTTAGATCCCTTTAGTAATAAGTAAAGCAAGATGATAAGGTAGGAAGTAAACACATAGAGTTGTTTCTCATCTCATGCGAATTGATCCATGAAGTAATGATGACTTGAGGATTTCAATGAATAGGATTTTGCTCAATGATATGGATAGGTAGAATTTGTTGGGAAGGTTCAACTCTTATTCTTCCTTCAAGAAAGTAGAGGACAACAGAACTTATGGAGATGTGGGCCGGGCTGAAAGGCTGCCTACGTATCTCACGGAGGAGAAATCAGGCCCTACGTAGTTCAAAACTATAATGGCATTTTATGATTCTAAAGTCAACTTTCCTAAAATGGTAGTGATCATTTTGGAAGTTTTAAGAATGACTACCGACTTTTCTAAGAAACTTGGGAGACTTGGAGTACTTTTGGTCGGACTTTTGTATAGTGGGGTATATTTCTGCCTAGAGATGTTCTATGATAAATGGGATTGGATCAGTTCGCCTTTGATTCGAATCAACATAACACGTATAAGCACATAAAGAGTTATATTACACAAGCATATTGTAATAAACATGCATCCTAATTAGGTGACCCATTTGAGCCAAGGGTTTAGGCCTAATGAATTTTGAAGAAAATATATGTCTTTTTTAAAGCCAATCCAGTATCCCCCAAAACCTTCATAGGTATACCTAAATAACATAAATATCTACAAAAGTTGAACAAAAGGGATACAATCTTTAGGGAAAGGGAATAATGTCCCACACAGGGGATACTAATTATTGAATGCTTCTTCTATTGGCCTTCGTGCTCTTAGCTTCTTCCATTTCCTATATTGATCACATCCGTTGACGTTCAAACTGTGCCTTAGATGCAACCTCCCAAATTGATCAATTTTTTGCTTAAGTTGCTTCAGTTCTTCTTACGAAAGTAAGCAGATCAAGTTTTTTCCCGACCCCTAAAGGATAATGAATTGAATTAAACATGCATAAATTTTCTTCAACATATAAATATGGTTCGTCTATCATTGACTCGGGGTCAATAGATGCAGGGCAGGTTTTCTAACGAGCCCAATAACCCGCTTGGGTATTGGGTCGTCCTAGGATCATGCCTAAAATAGGATTTTGGTTTCGTTCTATCCTAGGTATCTAGAGTGGGTTTGAACACTGATTCTCAAGCGGACAACTGGAGTTTGAAAATACAAACAACCATCAGACGACTCACGTACTAATAAGCCGTTCGTATTTCCAACACATTTTTGGAATTGAACAACAGGGGACCGAGACATCCACAAAACCCCAAAATAGTTTAAATAATCCAGGAATATGCTATGAGATATGATAGTTAAACTTTACAGAATCGAAACATGTAGACACATAAATAGTTAATCAAAAGACGAAATTAAATATTTGGTTAGAACCTAGTTCAAAAAATCCCCAGTAGATTCGCCATTTTTGTTTTGCGAAAATTTTGACTCTAGAGAAGAGTCGCCACTTAATTTTGAAAAGGAATTAAGAAACCTTTAGAGATTTACTTCAAATGATTCAAAACAAGAAAATTGTTTTAAGTTAGAGATTCTAGTTAAGCAGTTCCTATTAACGATTTAGGAAGGTGTTAGCCACCTAAAACGTCCGCTAACTTGCGGATATTCGGACTGTTTGATAACGTCTTTGATTAACTTCTAAAAGATTAATTTGTTGAAAAGTAGTTGATTAGGAATTTTGCAAAAATCAGTTTTTTAGCGACTTCACTTAGAATTCAACTAGGTTCGCAAAGCACATAAGAAAAAAAAACATAAAGAACAGGGGGAAAGGGAGGAACTAAGGGATTTAGTCCATTGGCCCAAACCAACAAAACCTGTCCTAGTCTAAATGGGCCTTCGACCCATTTCACCTATCCTAATCTAGTTTTCGAGTGTTTGGCTCAAATCTTGCCTCCACCTGTGTTAAATACAACCTTGGCTTCATGGCCCGGATGAATGAATAAATAAATAAACAAATAGAATAAATAAAGACAATAAAAATTAAACAAAACAAAATAATAAATGAGACTTTTATCTATTAGCCACTTCAAACGTAGGACTTTGATCCATTTCCTTTCCTTCCGTCTTCTCGTATCCATACGCCAAACGATGGACTTTTGGACCTTCTTTTGGGCTTAGTTCAACGAGGTGAGCCTCATGGTACCATTTATGAAATGCAAAGAGAGAAGGAGCCCATTTGAACTCTGCAAGTAAAGGAATGAAGAAATTAGCACACGTCCAAGATTTTAACAATTAAAAAGCTATAACATTCATGCTTCATTCAAATACATTCACACACAGGTAAAAATGCCACAGGAGCAAAAGTCTATAAAGTTTGAAGAAAATGTTCATAATTAATTAAAGAAATTTCAACTACAGGAGGAAATAAAGCTTCAAAAAGAAATTCTTATGGTCTTTAGCTAAATAAAGAAAACAATTTATCACTTTAATGCCACAAAAGGACCCAATTAAGCATGTCACAAAAAAGAGTTACAACTCCTAAATCATACTACATAAACCATGGATCACAAGCAACATTCAAATTCCAGAATGCCAAACAAACAAAATTAAAGACTTAATCAGTTTAGGCGTGGAATACGATAGCTGAAACTTCAAGAAAAGCAAGGTTGAAATCTTAATGCCTTCGTTACCACTGGGTTAACAAACAAGTGAGATTCAAACACTACATAAACCCAATTTTAGGTAATTTAATCATGAGACAAGATGCCACGACTTAAAAAAAATTGTTAAGCGAAATCCAAAGCATGAAACTTTAACCATAAAATCAAGTATAACGAGATACCAGAAGCCCAAAACTACTAATCAAGAGTCGAAGTATGAAACTTTAATGACGGAACCAATCTATTACAAGATACTAGAAACCCGAACTACTAAAAATCGAAATATGATACTTTAGTATGAAATCAGCTATAACAGGGTACTAGTAGCCCGAACCAAAATCAAAGCATGCAACTTTACTACGGAAATAGCTACAATAACACGCCATTAACCCAAAACTATTTAACAGGATCAAAGCAAGAGACTTTAAACCATGAAGCCAACCATAACAACATATAAGCAGCCCGAAACGACCAAACAGAATCAAACTTTAGCCACGAAACTAGCCTTAACAGGATACCAGTAACTCAAAACAAAATCAAAAGCATGAAAACTCTAAACAACAAACCAGCCTTACAAGATACCCAGCAACTCAAAACAGAATCGAAGAACATGAAACCTTAACATAAAGTTAGCTATACAAACCTTAAGCAGTTCACAAAATTGAGAGTATTAAATCGGACATCTATCAATAGCTACCTACGGCTATCAAAGACATTTACCAGCAATCAATCCCAGCATACAATGTTACTCAAGATTTGCTCACAACTACAGAAGGTCCAGATGAAGCAGAGGCAATCAAAATCTCAAATGGAGTAGGATATTACCTTTTAGGGAGAAGAAAAATGGAACGAACGGGCTGAAGTAGGGATCCACCACCACCAGCAATCAGTGATATCAACTCAAAAGCCTTCGATTAATCAGCCAATTTTCAAAAGAAGAAAGAAAAGACAACTTTTTATTATGAAAGAAAATTCTTAGCCCTTAGAAATTTTCCCCTCTTCTTTCTTTTCAAAGAAATTTTCTCTAACCAAAGTTTTCCCGAACCCCTTTTTCAAACCTCAATTTTCGAACCAATTTTCTCCCTAAAATTCCTAACCCAAGAATTTCCCCCAACCCCCTTTTTTGCTCAACAGTGAGTTGTTTATATAGAGGAGGAATGGGGGGGGGGGGGGGGGTCTATTCTCAGTCTTGAACGTTGTGGGAAAAAGAAAATAAAGGGCAATTTCAGGGCTTTTCCCCAAAGGGAATTCAAAATTTGAACTCAAGATAACGTTTTCCACCAACAACTCATACGGATTTTGGAATTTTCTTGATGAAATCCAAAATTCTCCAACCAATGGAATTGAAGGGATCAAATTTCTTTACCAACCAATAGAAATTGAATAGGTGTATACGAATTCGTACTATAGTACCCGAGATTCATGGGATTGGAATGTTGAAGGGGGCCAACTCACCATATTCTAGAAGATTCAACCAATTTCTTTGCAAATATGCATGGGTCAGGGTCGGGTCAACTCAAATGGAGTTGGGTCAATTTTGGTTGATGCTGGTTCGGGTCTATTTGGTGGATTCGGGTCGGGTTCGCTAGTCTTTGAAGGTTGAAGACATTGATTGGGATTTGGATGGTGTTAAGGCTGATATTGGAGCTGTTTTGTCTAGTTGTTGTCGTGGTTTTCTATTTGAAGAAGGAAAGGGATGGGCCCGAGTCGAATTGTGAATTGGGCTTAGGGCTGGTGCAGTGGATTTGTAATTGGGTCACGGCTGTTGGGTTGGAGCAATGGGACTGATTGGAATTGTTTTGTCATTTGGAAAATAAGGAGTGGGCTGGTTGTTGGAGAAAATGGGCCTGTGGTTCAATTTGCTTGGCAGACTTGGGTCTCAAATTAGGTCATGTTGGGGGTTATGTAATAACCCCAATTAAATCTAATTGGATTATTAAATAATCATAATTAAATTTAATTAGATTAGAATAATCATAATTAAATTTAATTAGATCAAAAGAATGACTCTAATTAAATTTAATCAGATTAAAATAATTTCAATTAAGAAATGGTAACTTTAGGGAATTTAGATTGAATTACAATTTAAACGACTTATTTAAATTCTAATCAAATTGAATGTCAATTGGTCAATTGCATTATAACTGGGGCCAATTTGATTTCAATTGAGGTCATATTTAATTAGTTTGCTAAATTGTATCGCAATCCGGCACGAATTAAATAACAAATTAACCTTGAGTTTCTTGATTTGATAAAAATCTAACAAATATTTTTCAAATAAATTAATTTTAATAATAAATTATATTTAACTCAAAATTTTAAGTAACAAAATTATATGATTTCGTATAATTGAATACAATAATATATAATTGCTACTTAAATGACAAACTTACCAAGATAAATACATTTGAAAAGTTTCTTTATTCGATAAAATAAATGTTGTAATTTTATTGAAAATCAAAGAAACTCAAAATTAAAGCTAGTTGTGGAGGGCAAAAATTAGGTGTCAACAACCATTATGTTTGTTATGATAAAGACTGGTTTAAAAAATATACTAATTTTAAAAGGATCCCAAAACCATCATGCTTGGAGATTCACACACAACTCAAGTACTTGGAATGGGAGATGTCGAGTTGAGATTTACTTCTGGAAGGGTATTAATTATAAAAGATGTACTTTATACTCCTTCCATGAGAAAAAAATTCAATGTCTAGTTTTCTTCTTAATAAAGCAGGCTTCAAACAGATTATTGAATCTGATTAGTATGTAATTGTGAAAAATAATATTTTTGTGGGAAAGGGGTATGCATGTGATGGTATGTTCAAGGTGAATGTTGAAATGAATAAAACATCTGCTTCTATTTATATGTTTTCTTCTATTAATTTTTGGCATACTCATTTGTGTCATATAAATGATCGTTATATTGGAATCATGAGTAGTTTATGATTAATTATAGTGATAAAAAAGAATTTTAAAAAATTTGAGGCTTGTAGTAAAACAAAAATCACAAAAGGCCTCATTTTCAAGTTGAATGAAAAACTGATTTATTAGAATTAGCTAATAGTGATATTTGTGAACTTGGTAGAATTTTAACTCATGGAGAAAATAGATATTTTATCACTTTCATTGATGATTTTTCTAAGTTTACATATATTTACATAATAAAAAATAAAAGTGATGCATTTGAGGACTTTAAAACTGTTCTCCATGAAGTTCAAAATCATTTTGGAAGAAAAATAAAAAGAACTAGAAGTGATAGAGGTCGTGAATACGAGTTACATGAATTCAATTCATTTGTTAGATCATTGGGTATAATCCATGATGCTCCTTCTCCTTATTCTCCTGCATCTAGCGGTGTATCGAAAAGGAAGAATAGAACTTTGATTGAGTTGAATAATGTCATGTTAATTGAGTCTTGTGCACCTTTAAATTTTTGGGTTGAAGATCTTTTGATTCCTTGTTATGTGTAGAATCGTGTGCCTCATAAAAAGACCAAACTAACACCTTTTGAGTTGTGGAAAGGTCATAAACCAAATTTGGGATATTTAAAAGTTTGGGGTTGCTTAGCCTATGTAAGGTTAATAGATCCTAAAATCTCTAAGTCGGGTAAAAAAAGTTACTAGTTGTGCTTTTCTTGGTTATGCTTCAAATAGTACATCCTATAGATTTTTTAATCTTGAAGATAGTGTGATAATAGAATCAGCTGATGCTATTTTTCAGGAAAATAAATTTCCTTTTGATTCTAAAAATAGTGGGGGTCAAAGGACTAAAGAAAATATTTTGTCACTACCTAGTTTTTCCACTTCTGTTTTAAAAAACAAAGAAAATGATGATTTCTAGTTAAGAAGAAGTAAAAGAGGTAGAGTAGAAAATGACTTTAGTCCTGATTATTATGTTCTTAACAGTGGAGATGACCCTATCACTTTAAAAGAAGCTTTGTCTTTACATGATGCTATTTTTTGGGAAGAGTTTGTAAATGATGAAATGGAATACTAATTTTCAGTAAGACTTGGAAGCTAGTAGATTTACCACCGGGTTGTAAAACAATTGGATGTAAATGGGTCTTACGTAAAAAGTTAAAATCGGATGGATCTGTTGATAAATACAAAACTAGGCTAGTGGCTAAAGATTTTAAACAACTTGAAGGCCTAGAATTTTTTGATACGTTTTCTCCGATAACTAGAATTACATCCATTAGACTTTTAGTTTCTATCGAAGCAATTTTTGATTTATAAATTCATCAAATAGATGTAAAAAATATTTTTTAAAATAGAGACCTAAATGAGGAGATTTACATGAAACAACTCGAGTGTTTTATTGAGGCTGGCCAAGAAAGTAAAGTGTGTAAGCTTAATAAATCTCTATATGGATTAAAACAGACACCAAAGCGATGATATGAAGAGTTTGATTCCTGCATGATTGATAATGAGTTTAAAACTAATGAGTGCGATAAGTGCATATATCATAAGTCTTAAAATAATTTGCATGTTAATATTTGCCTATATGTTGATGATTTATTGATCTTTGGCTCTAACATGAATGTTATTGGTGAAACTAAAAATATTCTTAGAAGTCATTTTGATATGAAAGATCTTGGTGAGGAAAATTTTATTCTAGTAATAAAAATTACTAGAACATGTGATGGAATATTCCTTAAGCAGTTACATTGTGTTGAGAAAATATTGAAAAAAATATAATTTCCTTGATTGAAAGTATGTTGTAACTCCATTTAATTCTTGTATTCATTTGTTTCCTATTGAAACTGAAAATGATTTAATAAATTAAAAGGAATATGCTAGCTTAACTGGAAGTTTGAGATATGTGACTGATTGCACTAGGCCTGATATTGCATATATAGTAGGAGTACTTAGTAGGCTTACTAGCAAGTCAGGTAATGAACATTTGCATGTTGTAACGAGGGTAATGAGATATTTAATTGAAACAAAAAATTATGGTTTGTTCTATAAAAATATCTTGTTCTACTTGAAAGCTTTTTTGATATATGTGGATTGGAACACTTTATCAGTGATTCCTTATCCACTACTGGTTATGCTTTTACTTTGGGTGGTGGTGCTATTTGTTGGAAGTCTAAAAAGCAAATAATTATTGCTAACTCTACCATGAAGGCCGAACAAATTGCTTTAGCTTCATCTAGTGAGGAAGCGAATTGGTTGAGAGATTTGTTATTTCAAATACCTTATTTTGAAAAACCAATTTCTCCTATTTTAATTCATTGTGATAGCACCGCTGCAATTGGTAGAGTTCAAAATCATTATTACAACAGTAAATCCAGACCTATAAGGAGAAAACACAGTAATATGAGATCATACTTGACAAATGGTACCATTAATGTTGATTATGTCAAATCTTGTAAAAATCTTGCCGATCCATTAACTAAGGCCTTAGCAAGAGAAAATGTTTGGAGCACATCGAGGGGGATGGTATTGAAGCCTGTTGAATCTTGAGTCATATGTGAGGAAACCTAACCTGGGAATTAGAGATCCTATAACCAGGTTCAATGGAAAAAACGAATTACATGATGACTTGTTGTGAAAGATTCACTATTTTTTTACCCCTCCCTATGATGTGAGTGCATTTACCTATAATGATTGTGAAGTTGAGTTTTAAAAACTCTTAATGAAAATTTGTAGCTCGTATAAGTCGGGTGCTAAAATTACAGGAGCACTCTCAACATATTTCACCTATGTAAGTGTTGGGGTAGGCTACTTCCTATGAGAATTAGGCTCATTCTTAAAGACACTCATGAAATCGGGATAACACAAGCCCGTAATGTACTGGCTATAGACCTCATGTCAATACCTTGACTATTATGTGTAAGTTGTAACTTTTTATTTTCCTTAAGTAGTCATAGTTCAAGTTTGAGACCACTACGACTCTGGAGTAAAAAATACTATTTTACTAAGTGGAGGTTCAATGAAGAGCACACCTTCATTATGCATGGTAGTCTTCTTTAAGTTAGTAGACTCTCTTGTGTTAATATTAAAATGAGTGGGGGATTGATGAAGTTTAGACATTTTTATATTAATTATATGCATCATTGCATGCGTAATATGGTACGTCCATTATTGGCAATGCATAAACAAATTTCATTCTTCGACAGTTTCACTTTAACTCTCATTTTGAGAGTATCATTATGAAGATAACCGTATCAGTGCTAGCATTTTATCAAGTAGCAGTAAATGGCTGGCATTTTTTTAACTTATTGGGAATTACTTGTCTTTATTTTTTAGTAACCTATTTTGGCCATTAGTTGCTCATTATGTTAGCATTCACCTAGGTCATTATGTTTTGTGAGTTAGTGGTTAGAATGTAGACATAAGTTTCTTGTAACTTATATCTTTATTCCCCTATTATCCTACTCATTATATCTTATATCTCATGTAACTCTTGTAACCTATAGGCATTTGATCTTCCCTCTTTACTATCCATTTATTCTTCTTATTCATTGTATGAAAGATTTATTACCTATAAATAGAGATGGTCTTGCATATTTTTGAATATACACAGGATAATAGGGAGTTCACAAAGGATAGTAAAAAAGAGAGTTCATTAGCTGAAGAGAGGTGTTCTTTTTATAGAGCTTTGAATTCAACTCTTGTCCAGAGTTGTTGAATTGTTATTTGAGAAGGTTGTTGTATCCTGGAGGGGACAAGTCAATAAGATTACTGGACCGGTGAAATGATTTTGCTGCAATGAGCTTGAATTTCCTTAAAGAGAGCGAGATATCCACGCCTCAGCCAAAGAAGAAGAAGATAACTTTTGATTTTTCTTCACTTGTAATTTTTCCAGTTGTAATATTATTGTAATTTCACCAACATAAAGGAAAGGGTACAAGTGTCATTAAATGAATATTTTGTATTTTTTCAAATTTTGTTATTAAAAAAAATCTACATAAGAATAATTTAGTGTAAAAAGTAATTAAATGGGTCGAGTGACTTTCTAAGAGATTAAAGTTGAGTGACTTTTTGAGTAAAGTCCAAAGTTAAGTGGCTTTCTGAGATGAATGTATAAAGTTGACCAGCTATTTACACTATTAACTCAGAAAAAATAGAAGTTATTCATTGCATATGACTGTGAAATACACTTCTTTACTTAATTATGATTTTTTGGAAAAGGGTCAAATATACCCCTAAACTTTGTGAAAATGTTCAAATATATCCTCCGTTAAAAGTTTAGCTCACCAGTGCCCTTGTTGTCCAAGACTTGGGTCATATATACCCCTGTTATCATGTTTTGGATCATATATACCTCCGTTATCAAGTTTTAGATCATATATACCCCTGTTATCGTTAATTGCTTTGCTAAAATTTTCCACACCCCCCTTTTTTAAGAAATCATATTTCCATATCACTTTTTAATTGTCATATTACATATAATTAAATTCACTCCTTCTTCTACACATTAACCACCCGTCAAATGCTCTCATCTACCTCACAATTTCCTTGAATTTTCTCTAATTTGTCGAAATATTTTTGTTGTTTTTTATGATGCTTGCATAACCCCAAGAATAATCAAGTAAAAGATGAAAAAAGTCAAGAACACCCCATAAAAACTCAATGCATAATTGCGATAAAAATCAAGAATTAAAGTACTTACCAACTACAAATTATTTTAGTATCAGATCAACCTACTTCATCTTTCACACCACCGTCAATTCCAACATCAAGAATAAGAAGAACAAGAAAAACCTAAGTGAGAAATTGAGATGTAGAAGTGTTAAAGAGGAAGCCCATATAGAGACAACAAAAATAAGTTGTCAATTAAGAGGATATCTTTTGTATGTATGCATGTATGAGAGAAACAATTACGTAAGAATCTGAAAATACAACAAAAGGTTTCGACAAATTAGAGAAAATTCAAAGAGATTGTGAAGTATATGAGAGCATCTGACAGACGTGTTTAATGTGTAGAGAAGGGGTAGATTTAATTATATGTGATGTTGCAATAAAAAATGATGTGGAAAATATAAATTTTTATGGGAAAAAAAGAAGAAAAAGTGGGTTGAAAAATTTCAGCAAAGCAATTAACGGCGACAACGGTATATATGGCCCAAAACTTGGCAACAGTGGCATATATGATCCAAAACTTAACAACAGGGGTATATATGGACCAAAACTTGAACGGCAAGGGCATTGCTGAGCTAAACTTTTAACGAAGGGTATATCTAAATATTTTCGCAAAGCTTAGGTGCATATTTTCCCTTATTAAAATGTATTTTCACTTCTATTTATATCACATATGGTGATTTGATATGAAGAATATGACACAATTTTATTTATTATGTAATAAATGAGCCTTTATGTATTTTTGGTGCTCTATTGACGGATCAATGTTTATATGAGCTAGTGATATCGTGACATGCAATGCTATTGCTTAAATTTTTATACCATGCTATTGCTTGCATTTTTTAATTGTTTAGAAGAGTAAAATTATAATTAATATTAATTGAAGGCCGCTTTTGACATTTTAATAATACTAGTTTAGGTGTATGTGTCTTGTGCGTGTACCTCACTTTATTGAGTTCAAACGTTACACTAAATATAATATTTGTTTAAATAATAAAGATGAATACAATAATTAAATTCAATATCTTTTGGAGAATTTATTTAATTAAACCTAACCTTTACCAAAAATAATTCTTAAAGTCGATCGGCATTCATCTACCACTTGTAAACTACAACAAAATAATATGATGATAGAGACATCAAACAATTTTAATTAATCTAAACTTTACACAAAAATTTACTTAAAGCCGTCCGACACTCATCTACCACCTGTAAACTAGTACTCCCTCCGTTTAAAAAAGAATGACCTATTTTTCTTTTTAGTCCGTTTAAAAAAGAATGACCTCTTTCCTTTTTTGGCAATACTTTAATTTCAACTTTCCACATGACATGTAGATTAAAGGACATTTTGGTATATTTGACACAAGTTTAATTTAAGGTCACAGGATTCAAAAGTCTTCTTTATTTTCTTAAACTTTGTGCCAAGTCAAAGTAGGTCATTCTTTTTTAAACGAAGGGAGTACAAAATTATACGACAGTAGAGATATCAAAATAATACAACTAAACTTCACTTTTACATAAAAAAAAAAATTCTCAAAATAGAGATATAAAAATAATACAATTAAACCTAACTTTTACCTACAAAAATCTTCGAAGTCGATCAGCATTCATCTACCACCTATAAATTTATCTACGGCCTGTAAACTAAAATAAAATAATATAATAGTGATCACAAAGCTTCAGTTTTTATGAAAATAATTCTTGTTTGATCGAAAGTTTTGACACTAAAGAATGACTTGAATGAAAATAAAGAAGATATATATATACACACACGTTGAATTCTATTATGTTGACAAAAATAGTGAAGAAGTTGAGGGTTAGAAAATTAAACATCCACCAATCTAGACATGCAACCGAATCAAGTTAGATGAACATTAATCATATTTTTTCAATAAGTAAACCGGTTTCTTCTCTAGTTTAACATGCATTTTAATATTTATAGAAATATTAGTCCTATTTTAGAAATATTTTTCTAATTGATCAGTACAAAGGAAAATATTAATTGATTCACCTTTTATATATTTTACGAGTCTCATATGTTTTAGGAATCTAGTTAATATAATAAAAATAATTAAATAATAAATTAAAAAAAATAGTGAAAAGATAGTTTTATCTAAAGGAGGGTCTTTTAGTGAAGGACCAAAAATTCAAATTATTTTTAAAGGGTCTTCATATATATATATATTGCTAGTAACAAAAACCAAAACAAATGCATACAATGGGAGAAAAGGAACAAAATTCATCAAGCACAAAGCTGAACAATTGTCAGACTACGAGTACTATCTCAATTGTGCATGAGTCATTATTATAAACAAATATTATAAAAAAATAATAATATATATGATAATTTATTTTTATAAACATAAAAGGATGTACTAAAATTTTAGAAAACTTACCTCAAATCGCAAGTAAATTTATCTCTTTAATTATAGATCTTATAAATAATTAAAAATAATAATTAGCAATTGTCTCAAGAATACATGATAATTTATTATTGCAAACTTCAAAAATATACTAAAATTTTAGAAAACTTACCTCAAATCACAAGCAAATTTATTTCTTTAATCATGAGATATTTCAAGATTTCATGCACACATGCACAAAAAACCTTAATTTGTAATTGTCTATCAAAAATACATAATAATTTATTTGTTGTAAAACTCAAAAACATACTAAAGTTTTAGAAAACCTACCCAAAATTACGAACAAATTTATCTCTTTAATCATAGATACTATCAAGTGTAAAAATGAAGAACATACTAAAATTTTCAACGACTTAACTCAACTCAAATCACAAGCAAATTTATCTCTTCAATTATAAGATATATCAAGATTTTACCAAAAAAAAAAAAAAAGGAACAATTCTCAATTAGCAATTACCTATAAAAATACGTGACATTTATTTGTTCTAAATTTCAAAAACATGCTAAAGATTTAAAACACATACCTCGAATCACAATTCACCGCAGATACTTTACTTCAATTCCTCCCAATAAAGCCTACAATAAAATGACAAAAAATCACACACTGTATCTAAGTTTAATGTGCAGTAAAATATTGTGGAATGTAAATTTGCACCACTTTTAATAACAAAGGGAAAAATAGATTTTTGGTGACACAACTCGCCAGATAAAAATAAACCTAAAAAGTGGACTATGTTTTTTCTTGTCCTAATTTAAAGGTTTGAACCCTACGTTCAATTCTACTTCACGTAAGCTTTTGGTAGCGACTCCTATATCTGAAAGGCAGGGAAAGAAGCTCTATGTTTTAAAATATAATTAAATAGTTATTTTTAAATATTAAAAAATTAGTAAAAGATGATTTTATTTAAAGAAAAGACTTTTAACGAAGGACAAAAAGTTCAATTCACTTTTTTAAGGCCTTCACAATATAGATTATAGATATAGATATAAATTATAGATTATAGATATGTAAAACCTTATTTGATATCAAGATATACACCATTCTTATTTGGACTAATTACAGCTAAAATTTGCTGTATATCATCTGGGACACAAGAGGTAAGAATTTATGTCTATTTTGTTGCTAATTGCTAGTACTTAATAAATACATAGGGGTCCTTGCCAAATTCCCACCCCTCGACTCAAGCTTGCTATAGAAAACTGAGACCGTGAGTGAATATAGCAGCAAAAGCATTCATTCGAGTTTTAGACAAAGACAAACCAATCTCTAAATCTCCATCACAGTCCTTAGATTTACTAAGAGACATTGATATTCCATCATCGTCGTGAATAGAAACGATCTCGTACTTTGCGGGGCTTCCCCATCCAAAATCAGTAGCATATAAGTTATGCTTTGGGGATCCAGCAACTGTAAGCTTTCGATTCCAATGTATGGTGTCCAATTCTTTAAACCAACTACTACTCAGAATCCATTCCTCATCCTTCATCCTTTTCTGAATGACTTCTCCAATTAATAACACGGCAATTGTAAAGCCTTCCTTTCCAGCTAAGTCGGCATGTCTTGTTCTTGCAATGTAGCTCACTACTCAATTACCGAAATAAGATTGAGAAAGTGGTGGATTGAGTCGCGTTCTGCAATCTGCTGCACATAAGAAGAATTCCATTCCATTGTCGTCAATGATCTCTTCTCTGATTACGTACTCTGATTTTATCAAGTAAGTCCATACATAAGCACACGTTACAGTGAAAGATGTTACATGAGTTAGAGTACTCCGTCGTCTTGATAACGTTAAAATCTTGAGTTTCTCAATATCTTCTCGTCTTATAGTAAATTTACCTCGAACCTTACGTTGAGGAGTCACAATGTCACGCATCTCTAGATTATTTTTCTTCTTTTCTTCCCATATGGACATCGCCTGTCCATATGGGTTTTTGATTATGGACCTACCATAAAATGGAATCAACGCTTTCGATAAGAATTGTTCATGGCCACCGAATTTGTGGAGTAGAGCCCAAGCCCTAATGAACCTTACTATAGTAGCTCCATCACCAGCAACATGATGGTTAGTGAAACCAATGGATACACCTAGATTCGGAAAAAGTGTCACTTGAATGGCTAAGACCGGGGCTAATTGGACCCCCGATGCATCCTTAGGTTCCGCCAGCCTAGGAACAAAGTGATAAAAATCCTTAGCATCATGGGGATGGGCACCAATGAGATAATTGAAATCCATATCAATCTCAGAAAAAGTAACAGACACGAAATCTCCCATCACATGACGTAACTCAGGATATCCGCTCGAATTTATTGGACAAGCAATGTTGCCAGCAAAGGGTGTATAGTTTTTGAGAGCGAGGGAATCTTCAAGAGAAGGAATAATGTTTTGGATGAAATCGAGTTTGGTAATACCCGCCGTATACGGTGGAAGTCTAACCATATATGATCAAAATAGGTAAGAGGGAGTGTCAGCTCAGCAACACCACCAGGAGGTGGCGCAACTTGACATTGCTCAATCACGGATCCATGCCATGTTAATTATAACGTTTGGCTAAGAAATACACATGTATAGAATTGGATTGGCTTATCAAAATATTCGGAGCCATGAAATGGTGGTCGGTTCTGATGACTCAAAAGAGCAACTTCATACCTAACGTGATTGGTCCTTTTCTCTGAGTCTTAAATTTTGGAGACAGATTTATGATTTTAAGTTTATGAATTTTTATACCAACTTTAAGTTAATACTAGTTTCTTTATTCGGACATACTTGTCATTATTTTCTTTTAATTTGATTTTTACATTTACTTGTTATTTTAAACAAATCAAGAAAAGATAAAAAAAAAAAATTTCATATTTTACCGTTAACTTAATTAATTATTCTCTAAATTATTTTTCAAACCCTATTAATTACTATCTCCGTGCATCTTTGTTTGTCCACTATATTAAAAATAAATATACAACAATACTTGTCTAGTTTAAAAAAATTAATAGATAATTTACTCATTTCTATCCATTATATCCTTAACATTATATGCGATTCATTATTCATTGCATTTCCTAATGTATTAAATATATTATATTCAAAGAATAATATGATAAAATTATAATGTCATTTACTATTTGTTAATTTGTGTGTTAGTAGCGGACAACTATTGATGGATGGAGAAAGTACTAAACATCAATTAATATGAATAATATGATAAAATCAATGAATCAATTATTATTTTATTTATAAATATATCAAATATAAAATATGACAAGTATAATAAACTCAAATAATAAGTGAATTGGTAATTAGATATTATAAAAAGTATTGACAAATAGATTTTGTAATAAGCATACATATTACTACTATTAATAAGAGTCTTCGTCAACATGCGAGCTTCTTCACCTGTTTCAGCTGCTCCGTAATTTTACTATATTATTCCTAATTAATTATTTTAAGTCATTTATATATAAGAAAATTAATAATACTTAATTAAAAAAAGATAAAATAGACATTTATGAAATATCTATTTCAGCTGCTTCAATCATAGTTTTATTATATCACCTCAAATTAATTATTATAAGTCATCTAGGTATTAAAAAATTAATAATATTTAATAAATAATAAGATAGATATAAATGATAAATCAATTCTTGATGTTTTAAATTAATAAGACATCTTATCTGAGACTTATTTAAAAAAATTCACAAGTATATTTGCTCAATGGTTTTACTATATTACTCCTAATTAATTATTGTAAAACATTTACATATAAGAAAATTAATAATATTTAAAAAAAAAGGTAAAATAGACATTTATGACATGTCTACTTCAGCTACTTCAACCGTAATTTTACTATGTCATCCCTAATTAATTATTATAAGACATTTAGATATTAAAATTTTAATAATATTTAATAGAAATAAAATTAACATAAAATGATAAATTAATTCTTGATGTTTTAAATTAACATGACATCTTATAGGAGACTCATTTAAATTTTTTTCACAAATATTTTCTCATAATAATTTTTTTATATCACTTCTAATTAGGTATTATAAGTCATTTAGGACATATCCACTTCGTTGCTTCAATCATAAAATTTGGTTGACTCTCGAATTTATTTCAGTGTTACTTAAATTGGAATAGAAGAAAAAGTATTATAAATCATAATAATTAAAAATTTAAATTATTTTAAAAATATAATTAAATATCAATTCCACAAAAATTGGGATAAGGAGAGTAACATATATTATTTGAAAATTACATAAAAATATCATAAATTACAATAGCTAACAATTTAAAATATTTTAAAACATATAAAGAATCTGATTGATTATCTAATTTATATTTGTATCATGTAAATTTGGGATAGTTTTGATATTTTATAATTTGCATGTTTTATTATTTTAATTTAGAAATTTGTTGATCCAAATTATGTTTTTGAATTTAATATGTTTTAAAAATTTAGTACTTTGTTTATTTTAATTTACTTACTTTATTTTGGTAAAATATTATATATTTAAAAATTATGCAAAAAAATAATTATAAGTCATAAATATTAACATCTTATAATATTTTAAAAACATATAGTAAAAATATGATTGACTTTTGAAATTCTAAGAGTGTCACATAAGTTGCGATAAAGCAAGTAACATAAATTATTTGAAATTACATTAAAAGATACTAAAATCATAAAGATTAACAACTTAAAATATTTAAAAAAATATATTAGTAAAAAAATTTGACTGACTCATAAATTCTAAAATTGGGACAAAGTGAGTAACATAAATTACTAAATTACATAAAAGATACTATAAATCACAATGATTAGCAACTTAAATTATTTAAAAATTTATATTAATAAAAATTTAATTGACACTCCAAATGCTATTTGTGCTATATAAATTGAGATAATGTAAATAACATATATTGGACCATGCTGGCACAAGGTACAGTATCTAGGGGGTTTGGGCCACAGGTGACAGAAGAGTTTTAAAATGAGGTGTAGGTGACACAAGTCTTAATAATTGAGTAGAGGTGACAATTACTTCATTATGGTTTAAGAAAGTTTGAAAAATTTCAAAATAACCCACAAGTTTTTAAATTTATACTTTGATTCAAATGTTAATTAATATATAACGGGGAACGAAGGAAAAAAAGACATCTTTTTCTCTCTCCTTATCCGTTGTTATTTTCTCTCTCTTCGCGATATTTGTTGTTCATTGTTGCTACTGTTTTATTCATCATCTTTCGATTCATTATCATCATCTTATACTTTATTATCAACTTCATATTCTTCTTGTTGACCATTGTTGTTGTTGTTGTTACCCCAACTGTTGCTCTTTGACCAAATTATTTTGTCAAATTTTATTTCGTAAATCACTTTCAACTTTGAAATTTACTTGAGAGGAGACTTTGGTAAGTCAGATTATGTTTTTTAGTTGAATATGGGTAACTGCTAGTGTGTTGTTTTTTCAACAATAGTTTGCACGCGAACATGAATGCAATACAAAAGCAATCTATTTAAACAGATCCATTATCTGCGACACCAGATAAATGTTCTATTGTAACAGTAGACTCATGTTGGATTCATGTTTAAGGGTTCTAGGTACCCGTAATATGATTATGAATTGAATAGATGGGTATTCTGTTGCACCAGATTGGTAATCTGTTTCAACAAATAAATAATCTGTTTCATCAAATTACTAATATGTTTCGAACAACAAAATACAGCTCTTGTCACACACAAAACCTAACAGATAACTCATATGTTCTTGCTATTGATACTGGAATCAAATTATTTCTTAATTGTAGACATGTCATTCGTTAAGAAATAGAAATAAACAACACGAAAATTAAATAAGAAATAAAAAGCCAAGTGCATCAAACATAATTTTTTTATAAAACAAAAAAAAAAAAATACATAGATAACAGAAAAAAAGCTTAATTATTATTATCATCATTATTAACATCATTATTATTTGTATGGCCAGCCGGCCAATCTTCAAAGGGCAGTAGCGACCAACTCCCAATGCAGGTCATGAACCTCCTTCTGCAGTTCCCTCATGGCGTCTCGTAAAATAGCGACATCCCACACAGGATCAGCCATATCTAAAAAATGCATAAGTTGACAAAACACACACGTAAACATAAAAGTAAAGAAAAGAAAGAATTCGAATGTAATGTAATGTAATACAACGTATATTTACATAAAAATCAAGAAAAAAAGTTACTAGAGACAGGAAAAGGCTATCAAGTCCTTGAAGAGAAAGTAGTTGAAGGTGTAACAAGAGCGAGGAATAAATAATGTGTAGTAGAACGAACGATTGAGTAAGGAGATACCTATTTATAGAGGATTGGACTTGAATGAGTTAGACAAAAAATTGCAACTGTTCACCTCCATTTATTAATGACATTCTTGATTACTATAAAAAGTTATGACTTAATTAAATTAATCAATATTATGATTAGTCATGACTTTTCAGCTTTATTATTATGAATAATTAGTTCTTTCCAGGAATCATTTTTTTACACTGTTTTGGACAACAGATAATATATCTGTTGTATCAGATAAATCATCTGTTACAATAGATATATCATGATTTGCAACAAATAGATAACCTGTTGCATCAGATAATATATCTGTTGCAACATATAATATATATATATATATATATATATATTTTTAAAAATATATTATCTTCATGACATCCAAATTTTTAGACTTTTTAATTATATAAATTAATAAAGCAGATTTAAAGGCACAACTGTTCACCTCCATTTATTAATGTTATTCTTGATTGCTGTAAAAAGTTATGACTTAATTAAATTAATCAATATTATAATAGGTCATGACTTTTCAGCTTTATTATTATTATTAATAATTAGTTATTTCCGGGAACCGTTTTTTTTACACCGACTTAGACAACAGATAATATATCTATTGCATCAGATAAATCATCTGTTACAATAGATATATCATGA
This sequence comes from Capsicum annuum, assembly GCF_002878395.1. Classification (NCBI taxonomy): domain Eukaryota; kingdom Viridiplantae; phylum Streptophyta; class Magnoliopsida; order Solanales; family Solanaceae; genus Capsicum; species Capsicum annuum. The sequence goes on along the minus strand of NC_061120.1, from coordinate 8,067,926 downwards.
TTTACAACAAATAGATAACCTGTTGCATCAGATAATATATCTGTTGCATCAGATAATATATCTATTGCAACATATAATATACACATATTTTTTTAAAATATATTATCTTCACGACATCCAAATTTTCTGACTTTTTAATTATATAAATTAATAAAGCAGATTTTTAAAGTCACAACTGTGCACCTCCATTTATTAATGACATTCTTGATTACTATAAAAAGTTACGACTTAATTAAATTAATCAATATTATGATAGGTCATGACTTTTCAGCTTGAAGTTTACCTTTATAATTATTAAAATAATTAGTTCTTTCCAGCAACCATTTATTTTTTACACAGAGTTGCACACCAGATTATATATCTATTGCATCAGATAAATCATCTATTACAATAGATTTATCTTCCGTTGCAACAAATAGTTCAATTGTTGCATCAGATAATATATCTGTTGCAACATATAATATATATATATCTTTTTTTTAAAAATAATTATCTTCATGACATCCAAATTTTTTGACTTTTTAATTATATAAATTAATAAAGAAGATTTAAAAACAAGAATATTTCTGGTGATTTTTTTACAGTTTTAAATTGTGTTTATCATTTATTTCCTTATTCTTTTCTGTGAAAAGAAATAACTTAATTAAATCAAGCTGATGGTGACTTAATCTTTTCGTTTCTTTAATAACCATTTTGATTAATTGAGTTATGGCAACAGATTGCATATCTGTTGCATTAGAAACCCATCTGTTTCAACAGATATACCATCTGTTGCTATAAATCGACCATCTGTTTAAGGAGCTTTTTTGATTTCTTCTAACTGATTCATAAGTCGCAACAAATGAAGAATTTGATGCATCAGAAGCGTTTTTTTATTTTTGTTTGTTTGTTGGATGTGTTTAGACAAAAGTCACAGTCACGACTATTCATTAATTTTTTTTCTTAAAAATCATATCATCATATATATATCTTAATTAAATTAATCCAATGTTGTGACTTTTTTAAAATTAAATAATCTTTCTTTTACGATTTTAATATCATTTAGTTTCTTATTATTTATTAACAAACCATTTTTAGGAGAATTTCTCATCATGACCGCATCCCTAATTCCAACCGCCGACATATTTTGAATAGGGAATAAATAGAATGATAATTAAATAATGAATAAGAATTAAAAATTCAAAATCGACCAAACCAAACCAAACCAAACATATAAATGGATTTTTTTGAATCCCTTATAGGTAGATCGAATATAAAAAAGGAAAATGCATACGCTAAAAGAAAGAAAAAATATAACCTAATTATTATTATTATTATTATTATTATTATTATTATTATTATTATTATTATTATTATTATTATTATTATTATTGTCAACCTGACAATTTTCATCCGGCAGCAGCAGGGCCCTCCTCAGCCTTGCTCGGAAGTCGGCCAAATCCCTCTGGAGTTGATCAAACTGCCGTTGAAATTGCTGTAAGGACTCGATATGAACCTTCTTGTACGAATCTGGATCTGACA